>NC_086107.1:100623798-100794635 GCF_963921235.1 Mobula hypostoma
TAGTACAGCGTGTAGCAGAGTAAACTTCATGGAACCTGCAGACACGAAGCCTGGAGCAGACGCAGCCTCGGTACAGCGTGTAGGAGAGTAAACCATGAAACCTGGGGACACAGCCTCTGCCGCAGCGCAGCATAAAGTGGAGCAAATGTTGCAGACCAGCGAGCAGAACTGGCCCAACCTTGGCCTGTGGTCCTAACACCCTTCCTCTTCAATCCACCTGACCAGGCATTTAAATCAGCCACACAACACAAACAAAAAAGAACAAATCACACAAATGGCAAAAAATGAGTGAAAAACACAATATAAAACATTAAAGCACAGAGTCACTGAAACAGTCAAGGAATGTTCAGTTTAGTTGAGTGCCGTGTCGTTTGTTGACTAGGCTGCAGAACTAGTCCACTCCAATCAAAATCACACAAAATAGCAATAAAAAAAGGAGTAACTAGAAACCAGAAATACATAGAACATGAACTAGAGTCCAGTCCACAAACTGCATTGATTAAACCTTGCTAAGAATAGCTACTCACTGTTGATATTAGTTGAAGATGGGTCTTAGGGTATAACCTGAAAAAAAGAAGTTAGAGAGCCGGAGGGGTTTTAGTGAGCTTGGAGCCTGGGTCATTGAAAACTTGACCACCAATGGTAGAGCAATCAGATTAGAGATAACTAGAAGGATCAAATTAGAGAAGTTTAGAGATCTCAGTGGGTTGCTGGGCTGGGGGAAAGATAAGGACAGAGAGGCATAATACTTAAAATCAAAGGAATTAAAACAATAGTTTAAAATTAAGTTGATACTTAACAGGGAACCAAAGTAATTGAGTAATACATGGTGATGGGTGGATGGATAGTGCAAGTTAGGATTCTGGAAACAGTATTTTGAATAATAAACTCTTCTCAGGATACAGGTATGGATTTTAACCCACGTTTTGATGATAAGCGCTGCCATCTTCATCAGGGATGATACCTGGGAATGTCTAGTCCAGTGGTATTTATACCCCTGTATTCCATTCCTCCTGATTGGTTAGTCCTCATCCAATCAGCTTTCCGCTGTCCCACCTTGTTTTGAATCGAATTCCAGTTCTTACTTAGAGTGAGACCTTTGTCTTTGTTAGAATTCCACCCGGTGAAGGAAGTCATCGAAATAAAACTAGAGGAAAAGAATTTTACACATGGAGATGTCGGTGACTGAATGCTGCCGACTGGCTCACTCTCGCCTGCAGGAGTACGTACTCAAGCTTGGTGTGGCCACCGCGAAGGCCCGGCGGGGAAGGACCACAGTTTAAGATTCATCACACGTGGGAGTGGGAGGGGTCGGCTGGGGAGGAGAATAACCCTCATCAGCGGTGTGGATAGATAATCAACATGGTGCCCCAGGAGTGGCTGGAAATACAACCTTGGAAAAGGAATTAGAGCCAACGCCTGTTTTTATTGTTAATAATTTTATTGTAAATAATCTTAATTCTTGACTAAGGGTTGAGAGTAAACAAACGATTTATTGTAATCATCTTTCATTTGTATATGGACTGAGAGTCAGTGCATAATTTTATTGTAAATAACTTTATTTATTGAATAAGGACTCAGAGTCAACGAATTTTTTATGTAAATAACTTTATTTTGTAATATTTCTGAATAAAGTATTTTTGGAGAAAAAAAAAGTTGGTTAAAATCAGTACCGGTACCCATCTGGAAGTGCGGGAAGAGTTTATTTGTCATAGATGCCAGGAAAGCACCAGATCCTTCTTCAGTATTTTGACTATAGTTTCAGCAGAAAGAAAAAAAACAATTGGAGTCATTATATCTGAATGTAAAAATGAGATGTTGGGTTAAGGTGAGAATGCACTAGGTGGCATGATTAGTAAGTTTGTGGTTGACACTAAAATTGGTGGTATAGTAAGCAGTGAAGAAGTTTATCTGAGATTACAATGGGATCTTGATCAACTGAGCCACCGGGCCAAGGAATGGCAGATGGAGTTTAAGATAAATGTGCGGTACTGCATTTTGATAAGACAAACTGGGGCAGAATTTACACAGCAAATGGTAGGGACCTGGGAGGTATTAGATCACAAGATATAGGAGCAGGGTCAGGCCATTTAGCTGATCAAGTATGCTCTGCCATTTCATCATTCCATCTCAGCCCCCGTCTCCTGCCTTCACCCAGAAAACTTTCACGCATGGACTAATCAGGAACCTATCAACTTTTGCCTTAAATACACCCAATGACCTGGCTGCCTACGGCAATGAATTCCACAGATTTATGGCTAAAGAAATTCCTCCTCATCTCTACTCTGAATGGAAGTCCCTCTATTCTGAGGCTGTGTCCTCTGGTTTTAGACTCCCCCACATAAGAAACATTCTGGCCACATCCACTCTATCTCGGCCTCTCAGCATTCGATAGGTTTCAATGAGGCTCCCCCTCATTCTTCTAAATTCCAGTGAGTTCTGCAGAACAGAGACCCAGGGGTGCAGATACAGGTTCCTTGAGGGAGGAATCAGTTCGGTATTGAGGTGAGTGAGGTTATCCCTGCTGGGTCAGGAGCCTGATGGTTGAAAGCTAATATCTGCTCCTGGTCCTGGTGTTGTGGGACCTAAGGTTCCTGTACCTCATTCCGACTTCAGCGGTGAAAGGAGGGCATGGTCTGAATGGCGGAGGTCCTGGATGATGGATGCTGTCTTCCCGTGGCCGCGCCCCCTATAGGCGCGCTCAACGGTACAGGAGGGCTCTTTCGCTGACGGACTGGGCTGAATCCACCACTTTTTGTCGGCTTTTTCATTCTCAGGCATTGGTGTCTCCATACCAGGCCATGATGCGACCAGCCAGGATGCTCTCCAAAGTGCATCAGCAGCAGTTGGTCAAAAGTTATTAGATGACATGGTGAATCTGTGCAAACTTCTAAGAAAGTAGAGGCATTGCCGTGTCATCTTTGTAATGGCACTTATATGCTGGTCCCAGGACAAATCCTGCAAAATGAAAACGCCAAGGAATTTAAAGTTACTGACCCTCTCCACCCCTGATCCCCTAATGATGACTGGTTCTGTATTCAGCTGCACAATCATATGTATAAAGTGAGCAGAGCAGGGGGCTAAGCACAGGTGATTACCTGTGCTGATGGTGAGAGTGGAGGGGATGTCACTAATCTGTGCTAACCAGGGTCTACCAGTGAGGAAATTGAGGATCTAGTTGCAGAGGGAGCTACCAAAACCTGGGTCCAGAGACTGCAGATGCCGGAATCTGGAGCAACACACTGGAAAAACTCACTGGCAGTTTCTGTGGAGGGAAATGACCAGTTTATATTTCAGGTTGCAAGAGATCCTTCTGCACATCAGGACTCTATTTTTGTCTTTTGGGCTTTAGTCATCTTCTTTCATTGTTATGTACTTGTTCCTTGTTCATAGACGGAGGGTCTATCACTTCACACATTTGCACCAGTAACTTACTGAAGACACTACCCTAAATCCCTTCGTGAGGAAAAATGTACCAGTCAGGCCACAATCAAACCTTTCGCTATAATTATTTGGTCTTTGTCTTAATTGTCTCTTTGTCCTTTAGCATTAATTTTACTTCATCCTCTGCAGAAGTCGTCTACAATGCTAACACATGTTAATTTTATTTCTATCCTCCCAATTTCTGCGTAACTTCCTAAGGTGGTTAGAAAAACTTATTGCTAACATTCCCACTGCTTACTAGAAGATCCCCAAGCTTTTGAATCACGACAAAATCAGCAAGTGCTGGAAATCCAAGCAACACACACCAAATGCTGAAGGAACTCAACAAGTCAGGCAGCATCTATGGAAAAGCGTAAACACTCGACGAAGGGTCTTGGGCCTGAAACAACTACTGTTTAACTCTTTTCCATAGAACCTGCCTGGCCTGCTGAGTTTCTCCAGCATTTTGTGTGTGTTGCTTGGCTTTTGAATTAATTATCTGCTACCCCGGATTCACAACTTCTTAAGATCTTTGCATTACTGTAGCTAATTTTTCCACTATGGAAGAATTGACATAAAGTCGGATTTCTGTGACATTGGTGTTTCGTAACTCGAAATATTCTTCTGCAGGTTAAAAAGAAAATGGGTGGGGAGCAAAAATACGCTTAATGGTGTAAATTGTGACATGTTCGGCCCCAGTGGCCTAATGGATAAGGCACTGGCCTCCTAAGCCAGGGATTGTGGGTTCGAGTCCCATCTGGGGTGATGAATTTTTAAAAATGCAGGGTTTCTTTGTCTAAAGTTCTCTTTATGTGAGTCTAAAGCACATTGGCAAGTGCTGCTGATGACCAATTAAGATGGTCTATATTCTGAAAAGTGTTTCTGCTTTAGTAGCAAAAGACACAGGTTTAGGATGGTTGGCAAAGAAGACCTTGGTAGCAGATTGACATATGAAGAGTTCTCTTAGTTTCATTTGCGCTGCCTTAAAAAGACAACGCAGTAAACTTTCAAGGGAAACGTCGTAAATATGGCTGTTTGAAAACTTGCTCACAAAGAAACATCATCCTTCATTGTTGTTCTTTCGAAGAGCTGAACCGGGCGCGGCGGACCGAATGGCCTCATTTCGTGATGTATAGTGCTACGACAAGTTCAGAAACCTTTCGTCGACAAGGCAGCGCACGAATTATCACTAATAATTTAGCATGTTTTTCCTTAATAGAGACACGAGAGACTGCAGATACCGGAATCTGGAGCAACATACAAAATACTGGAGTAACTCAGCTGCTCAGGCAGCATCTGTGACATACAGTTGAGATCCTTCAAATTGACTCCTTAAACTGTATTATGGTGAACTGATCAGCACCACTGCAAAGCTTAATTAATTTATTACCCATATATTTTAAATATAGAGCAATTTAAAAAAACAAGCAAACACAGCAATTCTTTCACTTCTAATTAAATTTAATATTCCAAATGACCATTTATAAAATAAGACATAGATACAGTACTTTGAATGCTGTACTCCGAAGCCCCAGTGGCCTAATGGATAAGGCACTGGCCTCCTAAGCCAGGGATTGTGGGTTCGAGTCCCATCTGGGGTGGTGGCGAGATCTCATTTTTGATTGATCTCTGCGAATAGTTATTTCGAAACCGTGTTAAGGGGCTCGTTTTAAATTGTGTTATTCACTTTTAAAAGATATTTTAAAGTAGTACGTTCACGAATTTATTCCTTAAGATTGAATTGTGCCTGCTGAACCAGTACAGTGTTTCACAAACAAGAGAAAATCTTCAAATGCTGGAAATCCAAGCTGCACACACAAAACGCTGGAGGAACTCAGCCAGCTCACTACAACATTTCGGAGCCTGTCTGCCTCCTGTAGTAAACATAGTGTAATTACAACAATCTTTTGTGTTTACATTTACATTAAATTTAAAAATTCAAAACGCTTCCTATAAGAATTTTTATGTATCAGTTTTATTTTCCGAACGGACGTGATTTGGAAATGTGATTTGCCATTATTTTGCTGAGGTATTGAAAAATTATGTCGAACATTAATATTATTGATCATAGTAACATGAATATCTTTATTCTTTCTGATGTCATAGTCATAGCAAGACTTTATTGATCCCGGGGGAAATTGGTTTTCGTTACAGTTGCACCATAAATAATCAAATAGTAATAAAACCACAAATAGTTAAATAGTAATATGTAAGTATGTAAATTATGCTAGGAAATAAGTCCAGGACCAGCCTATTGGCGCAGGGTGTCTGACCCTCTAAGGGAGGAGTTGTAAAGTTTGATGGCCATAGGCAGGAATGACTTCCTATGACGTTCTGTGTTGCATCTCAGTGGAATGAGTCTCTGGCTGAATGTACTCCTGTGCCCAACCAGTACATTATGTAGTGGATGGGAGACATTGACCAAGATGGCATGCAACTTGGACAACAGCCTCTTTTCAGACACCACCATCCAGTTCCATCCTCACAACATCACGGGCCTTACGAATGAGTTTGTTGATTCTGTTGGTGTCTGCTACCCTCAGCCTGCTGCCCCAGCACACAACAGCAAACATGATCGCACTGGCCACCACAGACTCGTAGAACATCCTCAGCATCGTCCGACAGATGTTAAAGGACCTCAGTCTCCTCAGGAAATAGAGACAGCTCTGACCCGTCTTGTAGACAGCCTCAGTGTTCTTTGACCAGTCCAGTTTATTGTCAATTTGTATCCCCAGGTATTTGTAATCCTCCACCATGTCCACACTGACCCCCTGGGTGGAAACAGGGGTCGCCGGTACCTTAGCTCTCCTCAGGTCTACCACCAGCTCCTTAGTCTTTTTCACATTAAGCCGCAGATAATTCTGCTCACACCATGTGACAAAGTTTCCTACCGTAGCCCTGTACTCAGCCTCATCTCCCTTGCTGATGCATCCAGCTTGGCAGAGTCATCCGAAAACTTCTGAAGATGACAAGGCTCTGTGCAGTAGTTGAAGTCCGAGGTGTAAATGGTGAAGAGAAAGGGAGACAAGACAGTCCCCCGTGGAGCCCCAGTGCTGCTGATCACTCTGCCGGACACACAGTGTTGCAAGCACACGTAGTGTGGTCTGCCAGTCAGATAATCAAGAATCCATGACACCAGGAAAGCATCCACCTGCATCGCTGTCAGCTTCTCCCCCAGCAGAGCAGGGCACTGAGCACAGGTTCCTGTTCTCTCCTTAAAACCCGCATCCATGTTCCAGTCTGATTTTGTGACGCACAAACTCTGCCTTATTATGTTTAATGTTCAGAAAAGATATAACATTTAGGGAAAATCAATGGCAGAAGGTACAGAAGCTTGAACTCCCGTAGTACCAGGTTTCAAGAACAGGTACATCTCTTCAATCAATCGGTTCTTCAATCAACCGGCAAAACCCTAATCACTACAGATTAGTAACACATTGATCACCAGGCATTGTTCTATTGGTGTACTTTGTAAAAATTGTGTATAACTTGTATATAAATGTGTATAGTATCACACACAAAAAATGCTGGTGAACGCAGCAGGCCAGGCAGCATCCATAGGAAGAGATACAGTCGACGTTTCGGGCCGAGACCCTTCGTCAGGTCTAGAGTATAACTGTGTATAACTTTATTAAATTTATGATTTATGATTCAATTTATGATTTTTTTTCCTCTTGAAAGCTTCATAAATTAGTATATTTCAATATAACTATTGACTAACCTGCATGGCATACGGGTCATTATAAACTTCAAACCTCCTAGTACTGTGCCTCTTCTAGCTCTGCTTCCCTCCCTGATGAGCTCAATTACTTCTACGCTCGCTTTGACCGAGAGAACAAGGAGGTCATTCTCAAAGCGAATCTCCCACCTGGCGAATTGCCTCTCTCACTTTCCACCTCCGATGTTTACGCCACCCTGAGCAGGGTGAATACATTATACGGAAGGCAGCTGGTCCGGATGGAATACCTGGCCGTGTGCTCAGAGTCTGTGCAGGGCAATTGGCCGGGGTCATGGACATTTTTAATCTGTCCCTGGCCCAGGCAGTTGTCCCCACAAGCTTCAAGATCGCTACCATCGTGCCGGTGCCGAAGCATTCCACTGCCACGGGCCTGAATGACTTCCGTCCAGTTGCACTCACCCCCATCATTGCAAAGTGCTTTGAGAGACTGGTTCTATCACATCTGAAATCCTGTCTGCCCACTACCCTGGACCCCCATTAATTTGCCTATCGCACCAACAGATCAACAGAGGACGCCATCTCCACGGCACTTCACTCTGCCCTGACCCACCTGGACAGCCCCAACTCTTACGTCAGAATGCTGTTCATTGACTTTAGTTCGGCATTTAATACTGTGATCCCCTCCAAGTTGATCACCAAACTTCGTCAGCTTGGTACCAGCTCATCCCTCTGCAATTGGACCTTGGACTTTCTGACTAACAGACCCCAATCAGTTAAGTTGCACAACTTCTCCTCCTCCACTCTCACCCTGAGCACCGGTGTGCCTCAACGCTGTGTGCTGAGCCCTCTTCTGTACTCCCTTTTCACCTATGACTGCGTTCCTGTACATGGTTCTAACTCCATAATCAAGTTCGCAGACGACACCACAGTGGTTGGCCTGATCAGAGGGGATGACGAGACGGCCTACAGGGACAAGGTGCAGCACCTGGCCGTGTGGTGTGCCGACAACAACCTGGCCCTTAACACCCAGAAAACCAACGAGATCATTGTGGACTTCAGGCTTGCTAGGAGCCACACTCACGTCCCCATCAACATCAACGGAGCTATAGTGGAGCGTGTATCAAGCTTCAAATTCCTTGGTGTCCACATTTCTGAGGATCTCATCTGGCCCCTGAACTCCTCCATCCTGATCAAAAAGGCGCAACAGCACCTTTATTTCCTGCAGAGCATGAAGAAAGTTCACCTCTGTCCCAGGATACTGACGGACTTTTACCGCCGTACCATTGAGAGCATACTCACCAACTGCATCTCAGTGTGGTATGGCAATTGTCCCGTATCGGACCGCAAAGCACTCCAGCGTGTGGTGAAAACTGCCCAGCGGATTATCAGCACCCAATTGCCCACCATTGAGAACATCTACCATAAACACTGCCTGGGCAGGGTGAAAAGCATTATCAGGGATACATCTCACCCTAACCATGGACTTTTTACTCTCCTCCCATCCGGTAGGCGCTACAGGAGCCTCCACTCCCGCACCAGCAGGCACAGGAAGAGCTTCTTCCCTGAGGCTGTGACACTGCTGAACCTCACATCACAGCGCTAAGCAGTATTGCATCCGTATTGTACTGTCTCAGTACTTTTATATTTGTGTGCTGTAGCACTTTTTTTATTCGCAGTTATTTTGTAAATAACACTATTCTTTGCATTTCTGGTCAGATGCTAAATGCATTTCATTGGCTTTGTATCTGTACTCGGCACAATGGCAATAATGTTGAATCTAATCTAATCTAATGAATACGGGGTAACGAGATTGTTATTATGAATAGATACAATGTAATTGGTAACACACATCAAAGTTGCTGATGAACGCCGCAGGCCAGGCAGCATCTCGAGGAAGAGGTACAGTCGACGTTTCATAGAAATATAGAAAATAGGTGCAGGAGTAGGCCATTCGGCCCTTCGAGCCTGCACCGCCATTTATTATGATCATGGCTGATCATCCAACTCAGAACCCCGCCCCAGCCTTCCCTCCATACCCCCTGATCCCCGTAGCCACAAGGGCCATATCTAACTCAAAAAAGGAATCGGGCCGCGACCCTTCGTCAGGACTCTTTCTTGTACTCTGTATTCTTCTATGTAGAAACTAATACAACATTGTAAAGAAAGCTTCTCATATGTGCCTGCGGCACTACCGCAAGCAAGTTTTTCGTTGCACTTGTACATAAAGTGCACTTATGCATACGACAATAAACTCGACTTTGACAATATATAACATGGGGACAAATACGGGCGAATGTTTCACAGGTTTTGTGGGGTGGCTTTATGCCGTCAAAAGAGGCAGGGAAGTTTAAATGTTCAACAGGAAAGTTCCGCTCTTCTATTTCACTGCCAGCGGCTCTAGTAGAGCAGGTCGAGTGCTGAAGGGTCTCTCGCCAGGATGCGGATCGATGTGCTCTGTGCGCGATCGCTCAGGTCTGCCGGGAGCTCGCTGTTGTTTTCCGATCAATATGGCGGCTGTCGGCGGGGACTGGCGCTCGGGAGCGACGGCTTCACGGTATGAGCCTGGCCTGAGGCGATGCGTTCCCCTCACCTGAGGCTGCGCCCAGTGACCGCCATCCTTATGCCTGGGTAACAGGCGTGGGATCCCCGCGATCCGCGGTTACGTCAAACGGCAGGGAAGGCCTCCCTTGTTGGGCAGAGCCTCGGTATTTCCATTCCGTCGTGATGGGGAGAGTGCAGTGGGCGGGGCGGCTGTTGCGGACGGTTTGGGCCGACCAGCCGCGAGAGGGCGGCGGACAGCGGGGCGCAGAGTTAAAGAGAAAGAGCGGGAAGAGCTTGTTGCCCCGAGAGAGGTGCTGTCCCTGGACCTCTGGGATTCATGCAGAGCCAAATACAATTTCTCCCATTCCTTTGTTAAATTAACTTGATTTTGTGTGTTAACCTTTGTGTCTTCAAATGTATTGGAAATGAGGTATTTCAAATTTAGCGCTTGTGTTAATGATTTGTCATCACATCAGTAATTTTTCAAACGAAAGGTGGAGATAACCCGGAGGTGCTGGTGACGGTGGATATTTCAATCGACCAGGGAAATTGACATTTATTGGGATTAACGCTGAGTTTGTGGTGCAGAAGTCATTGTATAAAATACACTCTGCAGAATCATCATAAGGCTCAACTGGCCCTCAACCACTTTGCCTGATAAACATGAAGGGTTTTTTTGTGCATTTGTTTACTTTCCCTTTATTTGTGAACACTTTTGATTTAGTAACTCCACACGAATGTAGGTTCCAATTGCTCGACACTTCTCTTGCGTGTTGGATTATTTAGTGACTGCGTGAATATTAGGGATGGACCTCACAACTGGAAACATTTCTGCACACAGATAAATGTGAAAGATTACCTTCTAATAGGGATTGAAACATCAAGCCCTAGTAGCTCTACTGGAAAAGGAGTTCCAGTCTCCTCAGTCTGAATAGAAATAACATTTGAGCATTATCCTTACCAACTGACCTCTTATGTAGATTTTGTTGTGGTTCCGTATATATTTCTGTCATTTTTGACTACTTTTAGATAGCAATTTAATTTATGTAATAGTATTTTTTTATTTTACAGTCAAATAAATTGAACAGTATTGCATACTAGATTCCCCAAATCACAGTTTATTCAGTTAGTATCTGATCTATGAAGACTGAAAAGCTCCCAAGTTTGATTTGTGCTAAGTTAGCCAGGTGGTAGTTTGGCAGTTTCAGTCTGTGGTTGAAGAAAAAGTATACCTGATGATGTATTTAAAGTTCAGAAACCATTTATTTGATTCAACCCCTCCATGTTGGCATTTATATTTTATTGTTGTCTTTTATTGATTAATCATCAGTCTTTGTGAATGAACCTAATTCACAATGAGGAACATTTTGTTGAATTATGAATTTATAAGAGGATTAAACAGTTTGTGTTTAAGAATTCCAATTAGACACTTGATGCATATAGAATTGTAATAATGTATATATGCAGTGAAGAGGATTTAGGTTAATATAATTTTTTCTACTTTATATCTTAGCATTTTTCAGAAACAAAATAGAGGTGCCATTATGTGCAGCTTAAATGTAGTACTGTATTGAAGTTAGGAGATCTTTCACACTATTGAGAAAATGATGTAACTTCAGTTACTTTTCTGTATGATTAGTTGTTAGGTATTTGAATATTTTGTTAAAGCTGTTCACTTAGCATCAGATATGTGACTGGTTCCGGGTAGAGTTGGGTGCCGTGCCTTCTGACCCTGTTGAAGTTTTAAAGAATTGCTGATTGTTCTACTGGCTTTTCTTTTAAAGAGTAATAATTTAAATTGATAATGATTTCATCAACAATGTGAAATTAACTGCAAAACATTTCCAAATACTCCAGGTATCACTATGGGTGTAGGGAAGTAGCCTTATTAAAAAGTTAAATTGGATGTTGAAAATAAGTTGACTTTGTGATTATGTTTGTTATATGGTTTGGGGGAGGGGTAAGGAAGGATGTGTGGTGTAGTAAATAATTATTTTGATAAGCCAGTGAAAAATATTCATATTTTCTGATATAGTATTCCTCTGCCAGCAGATCTAATTTTAACTTCAGCAGATTTAGGAACTTTACATGAAAGTGTAATTACAGATGAAGTATGTATTTTATGTAGCTAATTTAAGATTTTCCATAACAGCTAAACTACAAAATTTGTAATGCTGTAGTTTGCAACATAATGGAATGTGTGGTCAAAAAAATGCAGAAATGTACACTGTACCCACAGGTTATACAGTTCAGGTAACAAAATTTCACCCTGATGAAATTCATAAATCATTACCAAAAAAAAAATTCGAGAGACAGAATAAAAGTTTGCTCTTATGGAATTTGTGATGAGAAAAAAAAATATAAAGTGCAAAAAAAGCAAATGTTATCAATGGTTTTTCAGTATAGAAAATTGTAACACTGATTTTTTTTTTGGAACACAACTTCATTGTACAGTGGGATGTTTTTGTATTTGCGAGATGGATCTTTCTTGTAGGACTGGTTAGCACAGACGAATTATCTCCTGCTTGGTGATTGGTAGCATTAACAAGAGTATATGCAGGAGAATGTAAACACGAAGAATTTTGCAGATGCTGGAAATTCAAGCAACACACATCAAAGTTGCTGGTGTACGCAGCAGGCCAGGCAGCATCTCTAGGAAGAGGTACAGTCGACGTTTCGGGCCGAGACCCTTCGTCCTGACAAAGGGTCTGGGCCCGAAACGTCGACTGTACCTCTTCCTAGAGATGCTGCCTGGCCTGCTGCGTTTACCAGCAACTTTGATGTGTGTTATATGCGGGAGAAGACTATTTCAATCATGACTGATAAATCAGTAAAATTGTGGCTGATTGACGGATCTACGTTCTTTCAAACCTTTAACTTTCATGGTGCCAGAAGGTCTGTTAATCTTTCACTTGAATATGATCAGTGGTTTCACAACCTTCGGCAATGCATTTTGAAGAGTCAATTTTCCTGAGTAAAAAAATACATTAACTACTTTTAGTCCCAAGTGGTTGAGTCTTTATTTAGAGACTCTTACTTCTGGATTTTCCAGCAAGTCTCTTAGCAACTTCCCAGTCAGATTTGCTCAGAACCTTGGATACTTCCATGAAATCTGCAGTGAAAGCATTGGCTTATTATGCACCTTCTCTTCTGAGACAATATCTTTGACGTAAAAATTATGAAAGCAAATTTGTGCCTCATTGGCTCCAAGGCAATATCTCCTTGGGTAAGAAACAATTTTGCTTATGATGCTCTAGATGCAGATGCCCTATATTAAGACTTTTCTCCTCTAAGCTTGCAATAAAGGCCAGCATTTGGGTACTCTGATTGCTTACTAATCGTGACTGGAACTTGCCTGTTAACTTCCATTCAAGTTTGTTTTATGTATCATGTAGTGCACACTATTTTAAAAAAAAAGCTTCCATGTCTCGTGTCTTTTTCCCCCTTCACCTTGGCTATGCTAATTGTTTTAAAAAAAAGCCACCTTAATCTCCTCGCAAACACGAGGAAATCTGCAGATGCTGGAAATTCAAGCGACACACACAAAATGCTGCTGGAACACAGCAGTTCAGGCAGCATCTATAGGAAGAGGTACAGGTGACATTTCGGGCTGAGGCGTCAACTGTACCTCTTCCTATAGATGCTGCCTGACCTGCTGCATTCCACCAGCATTTGGTGTGCGTTGCTTCTTAATCTCCTCACAGTTTACTTTGCCGTCTTGCTTTGTGATCTTAGTGTGCCTGGATACATTACATTCTGCCTGTTTGTTTGAAATTGTTAAGTAGATTATGAAAAACTGAAGGCCCAGTGTTGCTCTGCACAGAACCCCATTAGTAGTGCCCTGCGATCCACTTGCTTTTGTTTTTCCTCTATGTGGCTGATCCTTGGTTGAAATGTATTACACCCAGTCCTCTGGGCCTTTGGCACTTCTCACTTGGGCACAGCCTTAGAATATATGGATGTCCTTTTAGAACAGAGATGAGGAGGAATTTCTTTAGCCAGAGGGTGGTAAATTTGCCACAGACGGTTGTGGAGGCCAAGTCATATTGGATATATTTAAAATGGAAGTTAATTATTAAGGTGTCAAGGGTTATGGGGAGAAGGCAAAAGAATGGGAACGAGAGGGAAAATAAATCAGCCATGATCAAATGGTGGAACAGACTCAATGGGCTGAATGGCTTAAATCTGCTCCAATGTCTAATGGATCAGAGAGTGGGTTAGATGTTGATAGAAAACACATTATGGATTAAAGTTTATGGTTGAGTAACTTGTGTAGTGCTGGGAGTAATTCAGAGCCAGAATACTAGAGGAGGTTGAATTCTTTCATACAGTTGCCCAGGAAAAAAGTATTTTTAATATGTTTAATTAGTCTTTATACAGTTTAGTGCATCACAGTTGGAAACAAATTTAAACATGAAAGTCTGAAGATGCTGGAAATCCAAAGCAACACACACAGAATACTGGAGGAATTCAGCAAGTCAGGCAGCATCTATGGAAATGAATAAACATCTGAAGTTTCAAGCCAAGATCCTTCTTCACAACTGAAGGACCATCCTGAAGAAGGGTCTCGACCCGAAATGTCGACTGTTGAGTTCCTCCAGCATTTTGTGTGTTGCTTTGGAAAACAAATTTAGGTTTAAAAATGCATTGCTGTCATTCAAAAAAATCCATTATTAAAAAGATAATAAAATTAGTAATATAATAAATTTATAAGAAACAACTTCATTAGTCCTCTTTTGTACTATTTATTTGTAACATAGTAGTATTTATGTCTTGCTGCCATAAAAGCATAAATTTTACAACATGTGATAATAAACTTGATTCTGATTCTAATTGATCTGTATATTTCTAATTATCTTTTCTCAAACAATTTGCCACTAAGAGGCTGACTTTCTGTTAAGTGAATTCCCTTTTGGTTCGATGATGTCCTTGGTGCACTGTAACAAAATCAGAAAGATTGAGTAAGATGGAGTTCTGGAGTTTAGAAAAAGTGAGAAATGCAATCATGAAACTTAAGAGGTACTGAAATGGGGCTGGAGGCTTTGGAGCTTCAGAATAAGGGGTTGGAAATTTAGAATTGACATTAGGTCATTTTTGTTCTTTGAAGGGTGGTGAATCTTTGGAATTCTTTATCCCTGAATTTTCCAAAGAAGTCGTGAGTCTATGTCAAATTGGGATCGACAGGGTTTTCAGTCTAAGGGATACTGGGTGGGAAAGTGAAGTTGCTATAAAAAGTTCAGCCATGATCTGTTGAAGACCTGCATGGTCCACATCCATTTCCTATTTCTTATGTTTAAATGCCAAGTACATCAGTGGTTTTGCATCGGCTATTTTAACTGAGCAAGCTACAAGAATTCCTTCAGAGAGGTGTTTTGAGTACTTTCTAATTCCAATGTGGATGTTACCGGCAAGGGCTGGCATTGCTTCCATTTTTTTCAGGTATGTTAACAACATTCAGAATGTTCTTTGACAGGTTTCAGAGGGATATTGGCTCAGCACAGGCAAATAGGACTAGCTTAGATGGGAAACTTGGTAGGCTGAGAACTGCTGTTTTTGTTTTCCATAACTATTAGGTTTAACTGTTGGCTTGCAGTCCTCCTTTGATAGAGCAATTATGGATCAACTGTATTGGAGTAGAGCCGGGCCTGCATACACCTTGGACTGGTTAAAGATTTTTCATTACTTTTTCAGAAAGGTAGAATTATTTCGTGGTAATCCATTGACTTTACGGTTACCTTTTTAAAAACTGTGGCAAAACCACTCTAGTGAGCATTTTAGTTGAGATGGGCTAAATATCTAGAAGATGATGATAAAAGGAACCACCATTTTTTATGGTTCTTTATTGCATCCTTGGACCTCCTTGCCCTTTATAGTCTGCTTCAAGCTAGTTAGTTTTACATAAAAGTAGCCCCTTCACATAAAAGCACATATTCTTACATTCATGCCATTGAAGACATGATGAGGGTATTCATTCACATCGCCCCCCCCCACCTTATCTACTGTTGTATAATTTTTTATGACTAATCATGACTCAGTGCAGTAGATTAGTAGAGTTAATTGTGAAATCCCTTGGCTCTGAAGTAATACTCCTGTTGTTCAGCAATCAGCCATCTTTGGGATATGTCAAGACATCAGGGCACCCAGTGGGAAGAAACATGGATGTAGGGTGGATCGTGCAAATTCAACATGGGAAAATTAAGATGGAACCCAATTCCCTGGAGTTGTGTGCCTACAGCTCTTATCTGTTGTGTAGTTTTCCCCTGAACTGAGTGTAATGTTAGAATAAGGATGATGATGGTCTGTGTGGTGGAATACATCTCAACATCAATTCTGATGTTGAGCACCTGATGGATGTCCATAATTTAGCTTCTAGATCTGTACTGTCTATCCCATTTATTATGATTGTAGTGCCTCACAACAAGTGTCCAACTCAGTATGGGAACGGTACTTTTTCTCTTAGATTGTGCAGTTCTCTCAAGATTGGTACATCTGCAAGAGGTAGCTGGGGAAATTGGAGATAGACATTTTTTCCCCTTCACTTTATACCTGAAAGCTTTGTGTAAAGCACACTTAAAATACTGTATCCAGTATAAGACTTTTTCCCCTTTTCTTGCAGAATTATATACAGATGAAATCAACTGGCTGAAGAATTTTGGTTTGCCAAATGCTTACACTATCAAACGATATTTTAAATTTCAACTCCAGTCATGGCATATGATGAAGCACTCAGAAAGAAAGAAGGTAATTGATTTTGTTTGACATCAGAATGATGCAGCTTGGAACTTGCATCTAAAATGCACAGATCTTTTTTTTATGTCAAATCCAAAATGCAAATTCAAGCAGTCATGTTTTTTTTGCATAATTAGTTTTTTGAATCTCACAACTCCTAAGCCAGTCTTCAATAACTTTTACTTTGGCAAGGAATATAAGATTCTTGGTTTGTTGTGGCTGCATTTAACTTTAAGCTTTATACCTTTCCGTATAACTCACTTGTTGCGCTTTAGAGTAATGTTTCTTTTTAAAGTGGCAATTTTTACAGATTAGGTAAGGTACTTTGTGAGGCATTGAATATGGTGCTCCTTGTGCTATGCAATTTTCCTATTTATATGTTTTCAGCAACCAGCTTAATAATTCATAACTAAGTTTCTTTCAGCACCTGTGTGATGATTAATGTCAAAATATGATTCTGGAATGCTATTGTTGGTTGGAATCATCGAAAGCAGGGAGGGAGGGGTTCTCGACTAAGGAGATGGGTTGTGCAAGTATGCTCTGTGCAATCTAAATTTAGTGTGCATGATGTTGTGATCAGGAGCAGGAACTCTTGATTCTGATGCAAGTTCTCTCTCCTACAATCTCTCTCTGTTCTATGGGGTCTGTTTTGTTGATATAGCTTATTCTGGTGCTTCTCCCCCTCATTCCTTTCAGTTTGTGAGCCAGGAAATATTGCAATTAAACTTTGGGCAACAAGATATAAAGCTATATAGACAAAGGGGTTGATTCTCTTTTTTCTGCAGTATGAGCAAATGTGTACTGAATAGTTTAGGAGCATGTTTAATAAAAATCTCTTTGGCATTGCAAGTTTGCTTCCCTCTACGTTTTAGTGGCCGTGCCTCCAGGTACCATGCCGCTGGGACTTCCCTCACGATACATGGCTGCTTCTCTCCTTTTCCCCTCTCCCTAAGACACTCTTGAAACCTATCTCTTCTGCAGTTGAGTTTTTGGCTACCTGATCTAGTAATCTCCTTGTGTGGATTGGTATGAAAATTTGCTTTGCAACTGCTGCTACAAAGTGCCTTGGGAAATCTTGTCACATTAAGGCCCTTCATATCCACCTTTATAGTTATTGAGTGAATTGTATAAGTTATGTTTGTACCTAGCTTTACAGTAGGTGACCTTGGTACATACATGTCACTAAATAGTGCATTTACAATGCAATTATAAGATTACTTGATTTATGATTTGTACACTGACGCTAGAGCACCGAGTTGTTTCTTGCTATAGATAATTAAGTGCAAGACTGATATAAGAGTTAGGTTTTAAGAATCTGGGGTATGTTAAGACTAAACAATGATCCTGTGACTTTGGACCTGGAATGGAATTTATTTTAGTAGCCTACAGCAAGATCCAAAGTTAAATCTGTCAACCTTGGGTAACTCCCAAGTGGAGAGCGAGAATTTTCCTTAAGGTGGTACATCTTGGTCCACACTGAAAAAACGCTCTTGGTGCTTTTAATTTCAATTTTGATTTCCTGAGAGTGTTGCCATGCCAGCCCTCGTGAGGCATTCTTTCATTTACATTCCCATCTACTCCAGGTAAAAATCAGACTCCTGGAGTAAAGAGAATCAACATCTAGTGTCAGACTCAAACCTCGGAACATTGTGCATTTCTTTTGCCAGTACAAAGTAAGTCGGAGGTAGTAAGCCTGCTGGTGACTAATTAGGTGATGCTTTGCTGCTGTGCTATATTGCTGGTGGATTATGGATGGTTCTTTCTTTGCATCTCAGCTGTTCTATACTTGGGAATGCTTAATGCTCATACAAGAGACAATGTAGTAGGGAAATAGTTTTGGTGTTCCATTTCACGTCTTGATGAAATCAAAAAGAATATTTTTGAAAAAAAAATACTGATTTATCAACTTCTTTGTTTGATTTTCAGTTATTTTCAATCCAACTGCTAATTTAACATGTTTCCCATCCACCTGTTCTTTTTCTCTGACTCGCACTAAAATAAGGGACCTGAGTTAGTCACGCAGGATAATGGTGCTCCAGAGGGGTTTGCGTCCCACCTCGCTGCAGCTGAGTCGATTGATCTTCTGAAAGGCATGTTTAATTTGCTGAGTTGGATTCAGGACCAGACGGTGAATCATTCTCTTGGGCAACCCTGAATATGATTGTCAGCCACCATTGGGATTCTCATTTAGCTCTTCTGGTGTGGAGTCCTGCATTCTGGCTTTGGACTTGGACCTTTGGGAGCAGTAGCTGCCAACTTTACTTTTCGAGCCTATCCTGCCATTCAGTTAGATTACACTTGACTTGCTGCAGCACTGTTATTTACTACCAAATGGAAGCTCTAATTCTTTGTTTTTTTTTACTGTAAACATGTTGTAGAACAGTAGAAAATATTTGGCAGGGAAATGAACTTTAATGTGTTTGGCTTGTAATTGCATGCCATAAGTGAGTCGTTGTCAAACCGTTTGAGTACTAACATTCAGATTCAACCGAGACCAATGTGGAAAAAGTTTCCTCACAGTTAACGGTCTATTATGAGTCTTAATCCCAATTTCATTACAGCATTACCGCCTGCTCTCCATTTTAAGTATGTTAAACTCTATGTTGCCATGAATTCAAGTGTGCTCCGTGTATTTCTGATCATGGAACACTGGGGTGTTGCTGAGATTGGTGCATTGACTGCTCTCTAAGGCAGCTGTTGATGTTACAGCTGGCGTAAGACCGATGCTGTCACAGTGGAAGAATAATCAGTGTCGTCTCTCGAGGAGCACCGCCAGATGTGCACACAAAGATTGGTTGTTTTACACAGAAGTCTATATCACAGTGGACCTCCTCAGCCCAGGATTGCAAGTTTGAATCCCAGGCTTTACTTTTACACTTAGACTCCCTTACCCAGACAGTATGATTGCATAGCACATTGGAATGCATTGTGGAAAGATGCAAGATGATAATTTGAACCAGCAGTAATTTCAGCTGAGCTGTCAGGAGGAGACAAAGCTTCTCTGGAGCATATCGCCCTGGGGTGCTCCATGGTATTCTAGTGATTGACGATGGAGCATCATAGGGAGGAGCTTTGGACGGTACAGAAGAGGAGACGTTAAATGGTCAAGTTTCACCTGTTCTAAGGATGGGTTTTCACCAGTCTCAGACTTATCCCCCCTGTGAGAGTCATTCTACGCTAGCTAGCTGCATACCTGATAGAAATAGCCCATCCTAGCAGAAACACAGCTCCTGCAGGTCATTGTGGAACTGCAATGCTAGTGGCTGGGGACAACCTTGAGGTCCAGATCATTTCATCCCAGAGCTAAAAGAGAAAGGTCGGTGCAAGGAAGCACCCTCCATTTCTCCCCTCCCCTTCCCAACTAAATATTAAAAATATAAATAGATGATTTGTAAGCCCTTTAATGCTGTTGCAGATTGTATAGTGGGTGAAAGCGGAATTGAAGAGGTGGGTCTGGCAGCAGGCAGAAGCCAACGAGAGAAGAAGCGCTCGTATAAAGATTTGCTGAAAGAAGAGGAGGAAATAGATGCAGAAGTCCGAAACTCAGCCAAAAAGAAAGCGAAGGTGAGGGCAACTGTTTGTGTTTTTGTTTTATTCCTTGCTGTTTTTGCTCACCTTGGACACAGCTGTCCCATCTCTTATCCTCCTCCATTTGAGGGGAGTCTGGAGGACCTCGAGATCTGAGAAGTATCATTCAAGCAAGAAAAGCTGAGCAATATCTAGTTGTATTTGTTCTCTTTTTGTGTTTGCACTACATCTCAAAAGAGGGATTTTAAAAAGTATTGATCAGGTTTACTGCAACTAATGGCTCGTTGTTGGGTATAGAACTTTAATCAAACCTGTTGCCTTTGATTCATCACAGTTGGAGTAACTAGCAAGTATTGAATCTATTTTTTTTAATGTTGGTGTATAATTGTCATTTTTGAAGTGAATTTGAAATTTCCATCTGTGATAAAGTTTGCCTTTATGGATTTCTTGCTCTTCCACTACTGTTCCCTCCTCTCCCCATCTGTGTCTTGTTACATTTACATTGCAACCCATTGTCTTTGTATTGATGCGAGAAAAGTGTACGTGATGGCAGAAAGGAAATTGACACAGACATATGCACGTTAACTTTGGCAATGTTCTCTCTAATTCTTGTGTGTGCATCACCACAGAACCTCTATTTTCGTACTTCGTTACGTATAATCCCAATCCCGAAACATCTTGCTGAGTCTGTGCACTCAGCCAGGAAAATCCAAGTCTGTGCTGAGTTACCTGATCTTTGGCTGACTGCTGTTGTGGTTCTATTTAGTGGCTTGTCCTGCAAGTCATCCATGATTTTGACTCCTGATCAGTGTCCAGCAATTCACACTGGAAGTGCATAGATGTGTACAGTGGCTGAGTTCAAGACCTGCTAAAGTTGAAGAGTTTCCTGAGATCTGTTGAAGAAGCAATGGACTGGGCTTGGTGCCTGATATAACTATCTCCAAAAAAAAAGAATACTGTTAGGGGATGAAGTGGCAGAGGGATTATTTCTCCTCCGTAGAACTGCTGTCATAAATGCAATCCATACTTGTGATCTGATTTTCATTAACTTTCTCTTTTCTGTTGTATTTCCTCACTGCAGTTTTTATTTCTTCATGTGCATAGCATCATTATTGTAACCAGCAGAGGCCTGGGTATTAGCTGTTGTGCTGTCGCCATACTGACATCCTCTCTGAGTCACACTGCAGCTCCAACCACTAATATCATGTTATTCTTTTCATTCTTTGGCTTTACTTATTTTTATAAGCAACCATTTTAGATTCTTAATGTTGTGCTGTTTACAGTTTCTCTGTGACCATCTCTTGATGATGCCAAACCTAGTCTCTGTGTGATGTTTACCTGACATGGCACAACTATGAACAACACTGACTTGTGTTTGTGTAGTTCCAGTACAGTAGCAAATTATCCTAAGGTACAGTATTTCAGACAAAAGTTGAAATCAAGCCATGTGAGGCGATGATGAAAAGCTCAGCCAAGGAGCCAGGTATGGAGGAGTATCTTAACAGGAGAAAAAGGATTGAAAGAACATGCAGATTTCAATCTTGGGCAGTGGAAAGCAAGGTGATCAGTTGTTGAGTGGTGGAATTCAAGTGGCTAGAATTTCAGGAATGCAGGAATCTTCTGGGGTTATAAAACAAGAGGAAAATAGAACGGATGAAGCCATGGAGAGATTTGAAGATTAAGATTTTGAAACGGAGGCATTGCTTGAGGGTGGTGCAGGGAAGGAGATGGAACTTGAGATGAGTTAAGTTTATTGCCTTGCCAAGGTGGTGACATTGGTCTATCCAATATTTAGTTGGTGGAAATTCCTGAATACCCAGCTGTGGATGTTAGATTAGCAGTTAGTAGAAAATTAGCGGTGGTCAAGTAGAATTGAGGGACTTTGCCTTTCATGTGAAAATTGACAATACATATAGATGAGAAATAAAAGGGTGTCCATGGGCGTGATGGCATGGGAGGGGGAAAAGAAACCATTGCAGGATAAATGGCTGGATAGGTAGGCATGGCATTAGGTGACCATAGTTCCACGCAGCAAGACAGAAGTGCGAAGACCACGAACACATCTTCTTGCGATACTCCATGTGATTAATAAGTAACACTACTTTTCTAGACAAGGGTCCACATCAACATTTATCAAACTCTTCGATTACTTAAAGTTAAGGGTAAGTAATCAAGCCAGTTCTTTTTTGAATAGTTACTATACGAGGTTTTCAAAAGGATCACCTGTTAACAAAAGTAGAAATAGAGCAAGTGATCTATTCATCATACAGCATGCCCTAATTTCCAATGTCCACAGCATCATTGGATTGAATAGTACCTCAGCCAATTGCTCAACTGCAGTACAATTGGGTATTTTACTTGCAATTTATAAGTGAAGATGTTGCTAAGCGGCAAGAAAAATATGTCGCTCAACCACATTAACTTGCTAATGGGTGGCATTCATGTTTTTGGTTTATTCCTCGAAGATTGTTATTACTGTCAGTAAACCGGAGACCTCCCTTGAATCCCAACAACATCTCATGAGAGGTTTGTTGTCATGTACGTTGACTACCAATCTGCACAATTCTTAGAAGATGATCCCCTACCACAATCTGAAAGGGCATTTTATTTATCTAACTATCCATCTGTCCATCCATCCATACCCTTTTGGCTCTTTGAGCCTGCAATTACCTGATTTAATCCTAGCCTAGTATCTGGACGATTTACAATGCCCAATTAACCTACCAACTGGTACGTCTTTGGGCTGTAGTAGGAAACCGAAGTACCAGGAAGAAGTCTCCCATGCTGTCACTGGGAGAACGTTCAAACTCCTTACAGGCAGTGGTGGGAATTGGATGGCTGGTACTGTAAAGCATTGTGTTTTCTCAGCTGGCAAGTCCATAAGATGATAATCATCCATCTTTATCGTCAAAGTCTACATGATGTGGAAATTTGAAGGAATTTCTGTGTTTGGATTATTTATTACAAGATTTTTGGGATTGATTTGATTTCCTTGGGAATTTCTTAACAAACATATTGGGAAGACCTTTAACCTATTAGTGATAACCCAGGTAGAATGCTTGTCACAAATCCTTGAAGTACTATTACAGATTAACAAGGCAGTTGATAAAGTTTTATAAATAGAGACTTGGAGTACAAAACCTAGGACATAACGAAACAATAGTTGGTCTGAATATTGTGCAGAATCCTATTCACTTCAGGAAGGATATGAAAGCTTTGGAGATAGTTCAGAAGAGTGGTACTAAAATGATTCTAAGAATGAAGGAACACCTGGTTGCAAATATGGCAACAAGTGTGAGAAGTTGTAAAATCATAAAGGTTTTGGAACGAGTAACTAAAAAGAAACTGCTTCTAGTAACTAGAGAGCCCAAATTTAAAATGATTGATGAAGAGCTCTGAGGTGACATGAGGAGAAACTCCTCTAGTCATTGCAGTTAGGATGTGGAATGTGCTACCTGTGACAAATGAATGTGTGTTTGAAAACTGATCTATTAGCACCTTTGAAAAGGATGTTGATTGAGGAGCTGATGATGTTGATGTGGTTGGGGTATGGGGAGAGGAAGGATGGGTAGCTGATGGACTAAATATTGCTTTTTGAGTTGATGGTGATTTGAAGGGCTGATGCATATTGGCATGCTAAATATATTCATTGATACTAAATCAGAGTAGTGTTGCAATTCAATTACGCCTCGTTCTCCAATTTACTCCTTCTCTATAAACTTGCAGCTCATTCATTTAGATTTGGCTTATATGGGTTAACAGAAACATTGTATAATCCATTTTCACACTACGCATCAAATTAACCTTCTCTTTGTTTTATTTAAAGGAGATTGAAGATTTCCTTTTGGGTGCTGACTTTCATAAGAAAAAGAAGAAATTACACCATTTAACAGGAGAAGAGTTCTACTATGGAGGTAAAAATATCTCCAACTCTTCCCTTAACATTATTTCCATTTCACGAGATAGGTTATTGACTAGTATCCACTTCAAGACCACAGTTAACTTCACTGCATTTCTTTCCATCCTTCTTCCTGAAATGATTCACTTCTTCAGTTTTTCTATCACATCTGTTTCAATAAGAAAATAGGAACAGGACTAGGCCACTTGGCCTTCAAGCTTGCTGCTGCATTCAATATGATCATGGATGATCTGTCCTAGGCCTCCTCTCCTCATCTGGGCCAGTTCCCCAAAATCCTCCATTCCTGATTTTTCAATATAGTCGGCCCTCCTTATCCACGAGGGATTGGTTCCGGGACCCCTCACAGATACCAAAAAACGTGGATGCCCAAGTCCCTTATTCAACCTGTATAAATGCGGTGGACCTTGGGACCCAGTGGAACCCCGGACCTTATTTAATCTGTCTCAGTGCGGTGGACATTAGGACCCGGTGGCGGAGCTCTGAATCCGCAGTGTTTCTGTTCACAAAAATAATCACGATCGCGATTTAAAATAAAGTGGGAATAATAAAGCGATCAGAAAGAGGTGAAATGCCATTGGTCATTGGAAAAGCATTAGGCTACAGTCGGTCAACGATCGGAACAATTTTAAAGGATAAAGTGAGAAAAGCCCTGCTCCAATGAAAGCTACAATTATTACTAAGCAACGCAGTGGTTTAATTATTGGATTTTGGGGTTTTGGGTTTTTGATCCTCCACATAAACCTGGCAGGGATGGAGAGTGCTCGGGAGCGGTCTGTCACTGGATCAAAGTCAAGAATTTCCGTTTCCGAGCCTGGTGCTGAAACATACGTTTCTTAAGTGTTTTATATGCATAGAAAGGTAAAATATATACTATATACTAAGACAAACATTTGACTAACTGACGCTGAATAATACCGGATGTACCTGTTCCGACTTACTTAGTAAGAGAACTTCCGTTTTTTTTTCTGATCCCGATCCACGACAACCTACGCACATCCTCCCATGTACTTTAAATCATCTCTAGATTACTTATAATACCTAAAACAATGTAAATGCTATGTAAAATAATTGTTATACTGCATTGTTTAGGGAATAATGCCAAGAAAAAAAAGTCTGTACATATTCGAACAACAAATGTTGGAAGAGCACTTCCGGGTTTTCTTGATTCGCGGTTGGTTGAATTTGCGCATGCGGAACTCGCGGATGAGGAGGGCCGAATGTAATTTATCTACCTGGTATTTAAATACCCCTAATGACCCAGTATCCATAACCTTCGAAAACAGAAAATTCCAGAGATCCATCATCCCCTGATGATGCTGTTTTCCACACTAAGTCTTTCACTTCTTCTTTCTTTTCAACTGTTTCTTTCCCTGATAATTGACAGGGCTCTCACGGTATCTGTTCTGTTTCCTGCGTCTGCTCCCATCTCCCCTTTCCTCTGGTTTTTTGGGTTTCCAGTGTTCTTACCTTCTGCTTATCAGTTCCATATTACATCTTTTTTTTATTTCTGACATACGCATGATACTACCTTTAGCTGCATCTTCCTGTCATCCATGTCAGATTGTTCACCTTGGACTTTTTGGTTCACCCTTCTACCTCCTCCAATACCCAATTCCCCTTCTCAGCCACATTCACATTCAAGGGATACAACTTTTCCCTTTAATCTCCTTCCTTCTTGTCATCTTGGTGTCCAAACGTTCTTTCCAGATGAAGCAGTGATTTATTTATATTTAAAGTTGTAGACCGGATACCATGGTAGCATAGTGGTTTGCACTCTCACAGCTTGGGATGTTGGAATTCAGAGTTCAATTCTGGCATCCTCTACTAGATGCATGGTTTTCCTCCAAGTGCCCCAGTTTTCTCTTACAGCTCAAAGATGTACCAGTGAGTAGATTAATTGGTCATTGTAAATCGTCCTGAGTTAAGCTAGTGTTAAATAGGTGGGTTGCTGGGTGGTGTGGATTGTTGGGCTGGAAGGGCACAGAAACAGGCTTTTTGTCCCATCATGTCAGTGCTGCTGATCAACCACCCATTTAAATTAATCCTAGTTAATTTTTATTCCTCTTCTTTTCATTCTCCCCACATTCTCCCAGATATTGCCCCTCACTTTTACACTACCTCCAGATACTACCCCTCACTTAATATACAGTGACCAATAACCCAGATATCTTTGAGATGTGGGACAGAACTGGAGGAAACCATGTGGACATAGAATATATAAACTTGACAAAGATAGCACCTGAGATCAGGGTTGAACATGGGTTTCTAGTGTGGTGAGGCAGCATTTCCAGCAACTGCACCACCATATTGCCCTTCGAGTGCGGTATACCATATTTAGTGAGAGCATTGTGGTCTACTTTCTCTGAGGAAACCAAATGCTGATTGCTTGATTACTTTGCAGAACACCTATGTTCAATCTGCCAGAGCTTCCAGATGCCTTTTATTTTAATCACTTCTACATGATCTCTCTATCTTTGGCCTGTTGTATTGTTCCGGTGATGGTCCATATAGATTTGTGGGACAGCACCCCTATTTTTGGAACAGATACATGACAACTTCCAGACTCAACATGATTTCAACAATTTTGGGTAATCACCCATTTCAGCCTTGTTTCCCCCATTTCCAACATCCAGGTTCTCTCTTTCATTTTTGGGTAATTTGAACTTTAATATGTCTCTTCCTGTTGTGCCAAGTCCTGAACATTTCTTTTAGTGATTCACTTAACTTTCCCATTTTCTTTCAAGCTGCCCCATCGTACCTGTGTCATTTAATCTCACTTAATCACTATCTTTTCACAGGCCTTTTGTCTTGAATTTTTGCTCTATCCTTTTGCTATAACTTATTTCTCTCCATCTTTTCCCAGTTAGAAAACATAGAAAAACCTACAACACAATACAGGCCCTTCAGCCCACAATATTGTGCCAAACATCTACTTACTTTAGAACTTACCTCGGGTTACCTATAGCCCTCTATTTTTCTAAGCTTCATGTACCTATCCAGAGGTCTCTCAAAAGACCCTATTCTATCCGCCTCCACCACTGTCGCCTGCAGCCCATTCTACGCACTCACCACTCTTTGTGTAAAAAAAAACTTACCCTGACATCTCCTCTGTACCTATTTCCAAGGACCTTAAAACTATGTCCTCTCTTGTTAGCCATTTCAGCACTGAGAAAAAGCCTTTGACTTTCCACGCGATCAATGCCTCTCATCATCTTATACACCTCTATCAGGTCACCTCTCATCCTCTGTCGCCCTGAGGAGAAAAGGCCTAGTTCACTCAATCTATTCTCATAAGGCATGCTCCCCAATCTAGGAACATCCTTGTAAATCTCCTCTGAAACCTTTCTCTAGTTTCCACATCCTTCCTGTAGTGAGGTGACCAGAAATGAGCACAGAACTCCAAGTGGGGTCTGACCAGGGTCCTTTATAGCTGTAACATTACCTCTCGGGTCTTGAACTCAATCCCACAGTTGATGAAGACCAATGCAATGTATGCTTTCTTAACCACAAAGTCAACCTGTGCAGCAGCCTTGAGTGCCCTATGGACTCAGACCCCAAGACCCCTCTGATCCTCCACACTGCCAAGAGTCTTACAATTAATACTATGTTCTGCCATCGTATGTGACCTACCAAAATGAACCACCTCACACTTATCAAAATGAACTCCACCTGCCACTTCCCAGCCCAGTTTTGCATCCTATGAATGTCCCGCTGTAACCTCTTGACAGCCTTCCACACTACCCACAACACCCCCAACCTTTGTGTCATCAGCAAATTTAGTAACCCATCCCTCTATTTCCATGCCATCCACGTCATTTATAAAAATCAGGAAGAGAAGGGGTCCCAGAACAGATCCCTGAGGGACACCACTGGTCACCAACCATGCAGAATATGACCCGTCTACAACCACTCTTTGCCTTCTGTGGGCAAGCCAGTTCTGGATCCACAAAGCAAGGTCCCCTTGGATCCCATGCCTCCTTACTTTCTCAATAAGACTTACATGGGGTACCTTATCAAATCATTTGCTGAAATCCATGTATACTGCATCTACAGCTCTACCTTCATCAATGTGTTTAGTCACATCCTGAAAAAAATTCAATCAGGCTCATATGGCAAGACCTGCCTTTGACAAAGCCATACTGACTATTCCAAATCATATTATGCCTCTCCAAATGTTCATAAATCCTGCCTGTCAGGATCCTCTCCATCAACTTGCCAACCACTGAAGTAAGACTCATTGGTCTATAATTTCCTGGGCTATCCCTACTCCCTTTCTTGAATAAGGGAACAACATCTGCAAACCTCCAATCCTCTGGAAACTCCCCTGTCCCCATTGATGATGTGAAGATCATTGCCAGAGGCTCAGCAATTTCCTCCCTCGCTTCCCACAGTAGCCTGGGGTATATCTCGTCCGGTCCCAGTGACTTATCCAACTTGATGCTTTACAAAAGCTCCAGCCATCCTCTTCCTTAATATCTATATGCTCAAGCTTTTCAGTCTGCTCTAAATCATCCCTATAATTGCCAAGGTTCTTTTCCGTAGTGAATACTGAAGCAAAGTATTCATTAAGTGCCTCCGCTACCTCTTCTGGTTCCATATACACTTTTCCACTTCCTCTTTTCCACTTGATTGGTCCTATTCTCTGACGTCTTATCCTCTTGCTCTTCACATACTTGTACGATGCCTTGGGGCTTTCCTTAATCCTGCTCGCCAAGGCCTTCTCATGTCCCCTTCTGGCTCTTCTAATATCATTCTTAAGCTCCTTTCTGCTAGCCTTATAATTTTCTACATCTCCATCATTACCTAGCTTTTTGAACCTTTATTAAGCTTTTCTTCTTGACTAGATTTTCAACTGCCTTTGTTCACCACGGTTCCTGTACCCTACCATCCTTTCCCTCTCTCATTGGAATGTACCTGTGCAGAATGCCATGCAAATATCCCCTGAATGTTTGCCACATTTCTGCTGTACATTTCCCTGAGAGCATCTGTTCCCAATTTATGCTCCTAAGTTTCTGCCTGATAGCTTCACATTTCCCCTTACTCCAATTAAACGCTTTCCTAACTTGTCTGTTCCTATCCCTCTCCAATGCTATGGCAAAGGAGATAGAATTGTGATCACCCTCTCCAAAATGCTCTCCCACTGAGAGACCTGACACCAGACCAAATTCATTTCCCAATACCAGATCAAGTACAGCCTCTCCTCTGTGTCAGGAAGCCTTCCTGAACATATCTAACAAACTCCACCCTATTTAAACCCCTTGCTGTAGGGAGATGCCAATCAATATTGGGGAAATTAAAATCCCCCAACATGACAACCCTGTTATTACTGCACTGTTCCAGAATCTGTCGCCCTATCTGCTCCTCGATGTCCCTGTTATTATTGGGTGGTCTATAAGAAAAACACCTAGTAGTGTTATTGACCCCCTTCCTGTTTCTAACTTCCACCCACAGAGATTCAGTAGACAATGCCTCCATGACTTCCTCCTTTTCTGCAGCTGTGACACTACCTCTGATCAGCAGTGCCATGCCCCCACCTCTTTTGTCTCCCTCCCTGTCCTTTCTGAAACATCTAAAGCCTGGCACTCGAAGTAGCCATTCCTGCCCTGAGCCATCCAGGTCTCTGTAATGGCCACAACATCATAGCTCCAAGTACTGATCCATGTTCTTAGCTCATCCACTTTGTTCATGATACTCCTTGCACTACAGTAGACACAACTCAAACCATCAGTCTGACAGCATTCCTTCTCTATCACCTGCCTGTGCTCCCTCTCACACTGCTTACAAGCTTACTCTATAGTTCTGATGTAAAGTGAATAATGTCAAACGTTCATTGTTGTCCTTTCCACAAATGCTGTCTGACCCACTGAGTATTATCAGCACTTACTGTTTTTATTTTAGATTTGCAACATTTGCAGATTTTTCCTTTAATCAACTAATTAGAAGTATTTAATAATTTTAAGTATTTATTTTCACTTTTTAATCTTTGGTGAAGTTCCTAATAATGAGTCTCAGTCGGAAGCAATGACTGTTTGTTCCCCTACCTAGATCTGCCTGACTTGTTGAGAGGTGATCTTCCAGCATTTTTTGTGTGTTGCTCAATATTTCCAGCATCTGCAGAATCTCTTGTGTTTGCAATTTAATCTTGCGTTCTTCCCATGTATCCCATCATGCTCATGTTTGATCTGTCTAGTGAACTGACTTAATTTTCCTTTGTATTTGTCTGTACTTCCCCTGAATGATCGGAGATTGACAGGAGAACCTATCAATTCCCTTCATCATCAAGTGTGCTACCACTCTTGAAGTCTTGCCTCTCCTCCTCGTGCAGCTGAGCCCCACAGTACCATGACTTTGGCTCTTGCTGCCTCCTCAGAGTCCACCGTTTTCCAAAATAAGGAAGTCAAAGTTCAAAGTAAAATTTATTACCAGAGTCACTGCATACAACCTTGAGATTCTTTTTCTCTGGGCATACTTAGCAAATCTATAGAACAGCAACTGTAAGTAGGATCAATGAACAACAAACTGTGCAAATGCAGATATAAATAAATAGCAATAAATAAGGAGCATGAAATAACAAGATAAAAGAGTCCTTAAATGAGTGTAGTTATCCTGTTTTGTTTGAGAGCTTGATGGTTGAGGTTAGTAACTGTTCTTGAACCTGGTGGTGCGAGTCCTGAGGCATCTGTACCTTGTACCTGATGGCAGCAGCGAGAAAAGAGCATGGCCTGAGTCATGACGACCTTTGACAATGGATGCTGCTTTTCTATGGCAATGTTTCATGTAGATGTGCTCAGTGGTGGGAGGGTTTTATCCGTGATGTACTGGGCTGAATCCACCATCTTTTGTAAGATTTTCCTTTCAAAGGATTTGTGTTCCCATTCCAGGCTGTAACGCAGCCAGTTAGCACACTTTCCACCACACATCTCTAGAAGTTTGCCAAGGTTTTTGATGACTGAGAATAAGAATTCAGTGTCAAAGTAGTTAATGGAAAGGATTCCCTGACTACCTGTTTTCCTCTGCCTAGTGGCCACCCATTCCTTGTCTGACCACCTCATTTAAAAAAAAAACTTGCTATCCATGTAAATTTCAGCCTCGTTGATGCATCATAGTACGTTAAGCTGGTGCTCAAGCTGCCCAAACTGAAAGACTGCAAGGCGCATCTTGGAATCCCTGCATGTTGTATAGCATTTGGGCCAGAGCTCTAGAACATAGAACGTAGAATAGTACAGCACAGTACAGGCCCTTTGGCCCCCAATGTTGTGCCGACCCTCAAACCCTGCCTCCTATATAACCCCCCCACCTTAAATTCCTTCATATACCTGTCTAGTAGTCTCTTAAACTTCACTAGTGTATCTGCCTCCACCACTGACTCAGGCAGTGCATTCCACACACCAACCACTCTCTGAGTAAAAAACCTTCCTCTAATATCCCCCTTGAACTTGGCCTCTTGTATTGAGCAGTGGTGCCCTGGGGAAGAGGCGCTGGTTATCCACTCTTATCTATTCCTCTTAATATCTTGTATACCTCTATCATGTCTTCTCTCATCCCCCTTCTCTCCAAAGAGTAAAGCCCTAGCTCCCTTAATCTTGATCATAATGCATACTCTCTAAACCAGGCAGCATCCTGGTAAATCTCCTCTGTGCCCTTTCCAATGCTTCCACATCCTTCCTATAGTGAAGCGTCCAGAACTGGACACAGTACTCCCAAGTGTGGCCTAACCAGAGTTTTATAGAGCTGCATCATTACATCGCGACTCTTAAACTCCTATCCCTCGACTTATGAAAGCTAACACCCCATAAGCTTTCTTAACTACCCTATCTACCTGTGAGGCAACTTTCAGGGATCTGTGGACATGTACCCCCAGATCCCTCTGCTCCTCCACACTACCAAGTATCCTGTCATTTACTTTGTACTCTGCCTTGGAGTTTGTCCTTCCAAAGTGTACCACCTTACACTTCTCCGGGTTGAACTCCATCTGCCACTTCTCAGTCCACTTCTGCATTCTATCAATGTCTCTCTGCAATCTTTGACAATCCTCTACACTATCTACAACCTTCGTGTCATCTGCAAACTTTCCAACCCACCCTTCTACCCCCATGTCCAGGTCGTTAATAAAAATCACGAAAAGTAGAGGTCCCAGAACAGATCCTTGTGGGACACCACTAGTCACAACCCTCCAATCCGAATGTACTCCATCCACCATGACCCTCTGCCTTCTGCAGGCAAGCCAATTCTGAATCCACCTGGCCAAACTTCCCTGGATCCCATGCCTTCTGACTTTCTGAATAAGCCTACTGTGTGGAACCTTGTCAAATGCCTTACTAAAATCCATGTAGATCACATCCACTGCACTACCCTCATCTATATGCCTGGTCACCTCAAAGAACTCTATCAGGCTTGTTAGACACGATCTGCCCTTCACAAAGCCATGTTGACTGTCCCTGATCAGACCATGATTCTCTAAATGCCCATAGATCCTATCTCTAAGAATCTTTTCCAACAGCTTTCCCACCACAGACGTAAGGCCCACTGGTCTATAAATACTATAAAAACCCTCTTACAATACTTTTAACTTGGTAATTATGTGGCATGATAACATAGTGATTAGCATAACTCTTTACAGTGTTAGCAATTTATCCTCCAGGTTCTCTGCTTTCCGTTCACATAGCAAAGATACGTTGATTAGGGTTAGTAAGTTGCAGGCATGTCATGTTTGTGCCAGAAGCATGGCAATGCTTGCGGGTTGTCCCCTGCACATCCTCCGACTGTGTTAATCATTGATGCAAAAAAAAAGCATTTCACTGTACATTTCAAAGGACATGTGACAAATAAAGCTAATCTTTAAATCTCTGTCTTCAGAAAGGTCAAACGAGAGTGTGGAGTAGAAAAAGGAATGGACCATAATTTTGTGTTTAGATTTGCTCTGCTATTCTTACGGTTACAGATCATTTTTTTGCATGTTCGTGTTCCAACTTGATTCAGTTATCTATCAATCTATCAATCTGAATATATTCAGTGACTGAGCATCCACAACACTAAGGAGTAGGAGGTTCTCTGCATGGAGGTCGATGACCAGTGATGTTCTGCCGGAATCTGTTCTGGTACCCCTCTTTGTGATTTTTATAAATGACCTGGATGAAGAAGGAGAAGAATGGGTTAGTAAGTTTGCTGATGACACAAAGGTTGGGGGTGTTGTGGATAGTCTGGAGGATTGTCAGAGGCATCGATAGGGTGCGGAAATGGACTGAGAAGTGGCAGATGGACTTCAACCCAGGTAAGTGTGAAGTGGTTCATTTTGTTAGGTCCAATTTGAAGACAGAATATAATATCAATGGTAAGACTCTTGGCAGTGTGGATGATCTGAGATATCTGTGGGGTCCATAGCAACAGGACAGTCAAAGCTACTGCACAGGTTGACAGTGTTGTTCAGAAGGCATATGGTGTGTTGGCATTCATCAACTGTGGGATTGAGTTCAAGAGCCGAGAGATAATGTTGCAGCTATACAAGACCGTGGTCAGACCCCACTTGGAGTACTATGTTCAGTTCTGGTCAGCTCACTACAGGAAGGTTGTGGATACTAGAGAGAGAGTGCAGAGGAGATTTACAAGGATGTTGTCTGGATTGGAGAGCGTGCCTTATGAGAATAGGTTGAGTGTACTTGCCCTTTTTTCCTTGGAGCGACGGAGGATGAGAGGTGTCCTGATAGAGGTGTGGAAGATGATGAGAGGCATTGATTATGTGGATAGCCCAGGGCTGAACTGGCTAACACGAGGGGGCATAGTTTTAAGGTGCTTGGAAATAGGTACTGAGGGGATGTCAGGGGCAAGTTTTTCCACACAGAGAGTGGTGGGTGCGTGGAATGCACTGCCGGCGGCGGTGGTAGAAGTGGATACAATAGCATCTTTTAAGAGACTAGGTACATGGAGCTTAGAAAAATAGAGGGCTATGCGGTAAGGAAATTCTAGGCAGTCTGTAGAATAGGTTACATGGTCGGCACATCATTTTGGGCCGAAGGGCCTGTAATGTGCTGTAAATTTCTATGTCCTATGTTCAGAAGACTCAGAAGAGCCCTTAAGCAAATGTTTTTTTCCTCTTATCTCAGACCAAGGGGTCCTAAGTTCTGGACTTGTTTTCTGTTTCTAAATTCTTAATCTAGGACAAAATTCTAAGCTCTAGAAAAAAATCTTTTTGCGCACTCATCTCTGACCCACTCTTTTCAAGAATCAGTCTGGTGAATTCATGCCTCTGAGGTAGCCTTTACCTGCCTTCTGTGGATGGATTAAAAACTTCAAACTATCCTCAGGTCTGGCCTCACCAAAACCTTGAGTTGTCACAGGACAACTTTAGTTTCACAATTCAACTTGTTTGCAATCAAGATTAACATTTCCTTTCCAGTTGTTTGTTGTAAATGGGCATATTTACTGTCAAAGACACTAAGACTCTAACTGGTTGCTTGGGATTTTACTGTTTTAATGTTCCTCCTTTTAAATTGAATAATCTCTTCATCTGACACCCTTTTGCCAATTCATTTACCTCCTCCCTACTCTTCTTTGCATCCCCTCTGAATTTGTTACCCCATTTTTTGTTGTCAGCAAATTTATTTTGTACTTAATCCTTTCATTCAGGTAGTTCCTATAGATCATCAGTGGTTGATTGTTGTGGCATTGGATGAGGAATAGTATATAAATGTATTTATTTCCAACTGTTCAACTATTTTGTAACTGTTTTAAGGTATTTGCCTCAACAAGTTCCTGTGGTGACAACTTTGAAATTTCACTACATTCTGAGTTAAAACATTTATCCCGAATTCTCTCTTTTTGTGGGTATTTAGAAACATCTCATCCGCCTCCCCTGTCAGACTCCTTCATAACATTTAAAAGTCATTGAAGAAACTATTCCACAGCTTCTCCTTTTCATCGGGAAGAAAACCAGTCTGTGCAGCACTCCTGTGAATACTAAATTGTAAAACATTTTAGTATTTCTACTTTCTGTGTGTTTATGCAGAGCTGTCACCTATGGAACCTGTAAAGAAGAAAAAGAAAGTTGATGGTCAACAGACTGACACTGCCATGGGTCTTTTGAAGGCTATAACCTCACCTGTATCTGCAGTTGCAAAGCCTTCTAAAAAAGTTGAGAAACCAATTTCTGCTTTTGGCTCACCATCCTACCCTCCTTTTTACACTGAGAATAAGAAGGAACATAAGAAAAAAGCTGCCAGTACAGATCCCGAGGATCTCTCTGAAGAAGGAAGCTCCCACAAATCAAAGAAGATGAAGCCACTTTTTGTAAATACAGACGCTGTGACTGTGCGTGAGGGAGAGGGTTTAAAAATGAAACTCCTCCTCTCGCCTAAGGAAAAGTCGGGCATGGATGATGAGGCATTCAATTTTGCAGGGACATCAAATCTAAAGAAATCATCAAAAAAGGGAAGTAGGGAGGAACATGGCACTTTCCTCTCTGCCCTCGACACCCACGGTTTGCCAAAGCCATCAGCTGTTCGTAAAAAACACAAGTCAGAGTCTCGGGTTACTGAGGGCTTTGACTCTGCATCGCACTTCTACCCTGAAGTTCATGCCAGTAACCTTTCCGATTATGAGTTCACGGGTTTGGAGACATTGGAGTCTGCAACGTCCTCTGGTGGGGAGCTTGAGGCTGGAGAGCTAGTTATTGACGATTCTTTCCGAGAAATGAAAAAGAAAAAGAAAAAAGACAAAAAAAGCAAAAAAAAGAAGGACAAGGACAAGCACAAAGAAAAGAAACATTCAAAATCTAAGAAGCTGCTGGTTCATGGCTCAGGGAAGGCCATGTCACCCAATAAGTGTTGTTATTCACCTCAGCCGTCTGTAACCACACCTTATGCACACCCACCTTCTCTATTCCATATGGAAGGACAGACTGAGAAAAAGAAAAAAAAGGAAGAAAAAGACAAAGAAAAGGTTGAAAAACCTGAAAAGGTAGGGCAACTCAAGTACATTTTTTTAACTTATATTTTTGTCGTTTTGCCAATAACAGAACAAACAGGATAAAAACAAACAGACAGGGTTATCATAGGTGAAGTAAAATCCGTATCTTATAATAGAAAAAATAAATAGTGAAATGGGTTACATTGCTGTATCAAGGTTAACCAAACTCTTACGTCCATAATTGTCCTTCAGAGTCTCAGGGGACCTTAAGATCCATAACTCTAAAGTCCATTCTGCAGGTTCCTTCATAAAACAAAGTTCTTCAAACCAAATAAATGTACAGTTCAGAGTCATTTCAGGCTCAAATAAAATGTCCAATTTTCCCAGTATCTTTCAAATTTTTTAGTGGTATGTCTCAGAGAGAAAGTCACTCGTTCCATAACATAAATTTGAACTATTTCTATCCATTCCAGCACTGTAGGAGACTCTTTGCTTAGCCATTTCCTGGTAATCGCTTTCTTACTGGCTGCTAGTAGTATTTGTAACAAATATCTTTCATGTTTTTTGAGTCCATTTGGTACATTACCCAAATAAATAACTTTAGAGTCAAAATTAATCTCTGGGCTGATTATTGACCTTGTCTTTGTTAACACATCTAACCAATAAGACAAAATCTTTGGACACTCCCAGAAAATATGAAAATGATCAGCCAACATATTATCACACATTCTCCAACATTGACCTTGTTCAGGTCCATTACTTTGTGACTTCTTTATTTTTGACGTTATGAAAAATCTTAAGATATTCTTCAAGGTGAATTCCCTCCACAGATCTGAGCTTAAAGTAGTCGAATGTGTCCTGCATATGTTTTACCAATTGTCTTCTGTCAATTTTATATTGGCTTCTTTCTCCCATTTTGACTTAACATACATTGTGGAGAGACCCCTGTTAGATTGTAAAATCGAGTAAATCCTGGTTATCAGTTTCTTTTTAATATTACCTTTATACATAATGAATATATTAATCAGACTTAACCCTTTCTCTCCAATAGTTTTAATATTATTAATAAAATATTGTGAGTTGAAGATATCTAAAGAAGTGTTGTTTCTCTAAGTGATACGTTTCTGTAAGTTGTTGAAAGGACTCGAAACCCTTAATGGAGGATATTGTACAGTATGAGGTGATTCCCTTACTTGTCCAATGTGTAAATCTACCATCCAATTGTGCTGGAAGGAATTCTGTGTCATGTGCCACCGAACGTAGTATTCTTACATTACTTTCAAATCTTGGGTCTTTGAATTCTTTATACCAGATGTTTAGAGGGTCTGTTGTCCACTTAGTCAGTTTATTGAAATGCTTCTTTGGGAGTGTTTTATCCCCCAGTGAAGATGGGAGAGGGATATTTATTAGACTTTGTTCTAAATCCTTCCACTTTGCCTCACAATTAGAGTCACACCAACAGACCAGACTGCGCAGCTGTGCTGCTCTATAATAGTCTTCAAAGCAAGGCACAGCAAATCCTCCTTTATCCTTGGGCAGCTGTAGTGACTGAAATCTAATTCTTGTTTTCTGTTTTCCCCAAGTAAATGTTGAAATCATCCTTTTCCATTCATTAAATTGCTTAAAAGATGCTTCAACAGGCAATGATTGAAAAAGAAAGAACAATCTAGGTAATACATTCATCTTTATGGCTTCTATTCGATTATACATATCCATTGGCAGCAATGACCATCTATTTAAGTCTGCCTTAATATCAGCTGTTATGGGAATGTAATTATGTTCGTAGGTAGTAGACAAGTCTTCAGGTATTTGCACTCCTAGGTATTTAATAATATTACCTTTCCGTTTGAATTTACTCATTCTGTAAATCTTTTCTTGTGGTTCGTAATTAAAATTTAAAGTTTGGGTTTTATGTAAATTTAATTTATAGCCAGAGTAGGAACCAAATTCTTTCAGCAGGGATAATAATTTAGGCAAACCTGCATTAGGATTGGTAAGAGTCATGAGAATGTCATCCGCATATAAACAAATCTTATTTTCTATATCTCTGATCAGTACACCTGTTATAATCTTGTCTTCTCCAATTGCCTGGGCCAATGGCGCGATAAAAAGAGCGAAAAGCGTGGGGCTTAGGGGGCACCCTTGTCGACGTCCCCTTTCAAGAAATATTGTTTTAGATAAATACCCACTTATTTTAATTCTGGCTGTAGGGGAAGAATATAAAGATTTCAGACATCCAACTACCTGATTATTAAAGCCAAACCGCTTAAGTCCCAAGAAGAGATATTCCCATCGTACCGAGTCAAAGGCCTTTTTAGCATCAAGGCTAATAACTACAGATTCCAGGTTATTATTGCTCATATGGTCAATGAGATGAAGGGCCCGTCTCACATTGTCCTGGATTTGCTTACTTTTTACAAAACCTGTTTGATCTGTGTCAATTAGATCTGGAGTTATATTTACAATCTTTTTACTAATATTGATGCAAGTAATCTATAATCTATGTTTAGGACAGATATGGGCCTATAAGAACTGTATTCAGTCCGATCCTTACCACTTTTAGGAATTACTGAAATTATTGCTTGATTCCAGGACAGCAGAGTCTCCCCTCCTCCGAGAACATAATTAAGACATTTCTTAAGTATTGGTATTATTATCTCTCTTAAAGTTTTGTACCATTCTGCTGGGTAGCCATCAGCACCTGAGATCTTATTTGTTTTTAATGCTGATATAGCCTTACCTATTTCTTCTTCTGTTATCTCCTGAGTTATTAGTTTATTTTGCTCCGTTCCTACCGATGGTAAATCTAAGGACGTTAAGAAATTAGATATGTCTGCTAACTCTGTAGCTTTGGGCTGAGCATACAACATTGTGTAGTACGTTTTGAAAGATTTTTGAATGTCTTCTAATTTATGAAGCATCTTATTAGTCTGGGTGTCTTTCACCCTATGTATAGATATCTCATCTCAGCCTGTTGTTTACGTATTCTCCATGCAAGTAATTTCTTAGATTTGGGACCATTCTCATAGAAATTTTGTTTAACAAACTTAGCTCTCTTCTCAACATCACGTTCATAAATATTATTTAGAATTCGTTTTGTATCCAAAATTTGATTCAAGCCATTACTGTCATTATACTCCATATGCTTACTCTCCAAAAATTGTAATTTTTCAATAAGGTCCTTGATTTGTTTCTCTTTTTCCTTTTTCTTCTGAGCTGGCCACTTTGAGTTTACCCCTAATAACAGCTTTTGCAGCATCCCACAGAGTGCTGGGGACACCGTTCCTTATAATCTTCAAACTCTTTCTTTAGGTATTTTAAACATAGGGGATCATCCAAAAGACTGGTATCAAGTTTCCACAAGGTATCTATGGGTTTGTTGTCTAAATGTAATGTTAAGTAAACCCCTGCGTGGTCAGAGATGTCTCTTACCCCTGTATCGCATTTTATAATTCTGTGTCTCTCTGAATTAAACATTAAAAAAAAATCTATTCTCGAGTACGCATAGTGGGGGTGAGAAAAAAAGGTGAACCGTCTATCAAGCGAATGTAACTCTCTTCATTTATCTATCATGCCTATTTCTTTGAGGAGGTTCTTGACATGTGATGTTTCCGGGTTTATCTTTTTTGTTCTATTGGAGGAGTCCAGGAAAGGATGTAATTGAATATTCCAGTCCCCCCCACATATTACCACACCAGGCTTTTCCATAGCTATCATATTAAAAACCTTAATCAGTTGTTTATCATTTCCTGGTGGTCTGTAAACATTCAGTAAAGTAACTTCTTTATGATCAATAAAACCCTTCACCAGTAAATAACGCCCTTCTTTGTCTCTAATCTGTGAGGAAAACTGGAAATTTACTTTAGTTGAGATTAATATTGCAACTCCCCTTGTGTTTCCCCTCTCAAAAGAAGAGTAATAACAATTTTTAAATCCCATTTTGCATAACTTCTCATGTTCAATCTTTGAAAGGTGAGTTTCTTGCCAAAAAATTATATCTTGCTTTTCTCTCTTCATTTTAGCTATAGCCTTACTCCTCTTGATTGGGTTCTGTAACTCATTCATATTAAGGGTGATTACTTTGTATTCTTCATACGGCCTCCCACTCCAATAAAAAAAGAGTTTATATAAATAGTTAGATATCCCTGATTGACCTGAACAAATGAACTTCTGTCTGTACAACAAGCTAACATTTAACATATAAACAACAAATATAACATCTGTGACTTCCATCTTTGAAGTTTAAACTAAATTCTAAGTCGGGGGGGGCCTTAAACCCGAAGGGGCCCCTCCTCGTGCAGGTTGATGCCTCGGAATAATTGAAATCAGGACAGTGCACAAAAAAGAACAAAATCAAACAACAGCTCCCAGATTTGTGGTCAGGTCAGTTATAGTAATAAGAGCTTACAGAGGAAAAATCATTTATGTTCTATTTTTAAGTTCTTAATACAAAGTAAATTATAATTTGGTGTTAGGGTACATGTGATTTTACTGACCTCGCTGAAGGATATTTTATCACTATACTTTTGAGAGCTCTCATGCAGTATCTTTGCTGCATCGAAATTCCTTTAGCTTGTCCTGGATGTGTTTCAGGCGTGTTTCTTGGTCCTGACGGGATTTTGCACCCGCTGTCTCCCAGGAAGGCTGCCTCAGTTTCGCCGTGGCTGTGCCTTGCGCGGGGGCCACGATTCCGGGACAGTCCGGGAAAAATCCCCTGTTCTTCAGGTCTTCCGTCGCCTCTGATGCGTTACTGTAGATGACTTGTCTAGTGCCAAAAAACACTCGAAGTTTGACTGGGTAAAGAGTCTGGAACTGGAGCCCCTTTTCTTTAAGCGTTTTTCTGATGGTGGAGTAAGCCTTTCTTTTCATAACTATTTTGGTCGGGTAGTCTTGATCAAAAAATACTTTTTTCCCGTCGTAATAAATCTCTCGTTTTTTCCAAGCAGAGCGAAGCACCAACTCTTTAATTTTATACTCCTGAAAGTAGAGACCACGGACCTTGGGTTGGAACCTTGTGGTGGTTCGGGTCCAAAAGATCGATGGCAGCGTTGTATGCCGAGGGCGACATCGGGAAGGGACAACTCTGTTTTAGTAAATTTTTCCAGAAATTCCTGAATGTTGTCTCCTTCTGCCCCCTCGGAAATTCCATGGATACGTATGTTATTCCTGCATGAACGTGCCTCCAGGTTCGTTAGTCGAGCTTGAATAATCTCCTGAAGTTCCAGTGCGTGGGAAAGAACCTCCTGGGCCTCAGCCTTCCATTCCTCCACTTCTGTCACCCTTGCTGCATATCCTCAACTCTGCCTGTTATTTCTTTTAAGTCACCAACAATAGCATTCAACTTCAGGTTAATTTCTTCTCTGAAATCCACCAGTTCCTTCTTTAGAAAACCCAAGGTATCACGCAGTTCTTTTTTTCATGTCCGAACGAAGCGCCTGTATTTCGGCCATGATGTTAGCATGAACAGCCTCCATATCCTCGTGTTCAACTTGGTTGCTAGCGCTGACGTCAGTGTCCTCACCGTCAATCAGTATTTTATCGCTTGCCTTTGGGTTTTGTTGTGGTTTTCCTCTTGTCTTTCATTTGTTCCCCCTTTCACGCTACAAGACTCACTTTTCTATTTAAATAACTTTCTTATTTAGTGGGAAATAAGACCATCTGGGAGCCCTTACTGATTATGCTGTTGGCTGTATCTGCTCCATACCGGAAGTCCGACTCAAGTACTTTTATTGAAGTATTTAAACTTATGGTTACTTGTCCAAGTTTAGATTGGATATGATCACATGTAAGAAAATATTTTATTAACATCTGATTGATCCTTTGGAATGCAACACTTTTGACGTGTAGTCACCATTTTAATCTTGGAAGTAATGGTTGCCTTAGAGTGAGACCATTCTCTAACTTGATCAGCATATTCCCAAAAAAAACACAAGAAGGACTTAACAACTTCTGAAGCTAATGAATAGCTTGCTGTTTTCTTATCAATTGATAGCACAGCCGATTTGTGTGATTTGTTTTAAAATATTGGAACTTATTCAGAAGAAAGTGTGCTTGAGATGTTGACTTTCTGAATAGCTGCTTTAATCATTTTGTTTCCTGCCTTTTTTTTTGCTGATTATGAATATATTGATAACAGATTTTAGTTTGGGGCTTTGCACAAATGTTAAGATACTGGACCAAAAGCCTGGATTACTAAATGTAATACTTGACCAATTAACAAATTAACAATGTGTTGCGAGTGCTACAATACACAAGTAATCCAGGTTGAGTTGCCATCGGCTCCTGACATTACCTGATTATCCTCCTGATCCATTCATACCAAGAACTGAATGGCAATTTGTGGTTTTTTGTTTGACTCACTAATAGCTAAATGTCCAGAAATGGCTGCCTGTGACTTTTGGTTTCAGTAAGCATGGAATAAATTATTATTATGTTGGTTTATGGAACATTTCTCAGTGTTAATTTGATTAGTTCTTGTCCTGTCACTCCAGCACCTTTTTAACCAAATAAAACTGCTGTACTCTCAAACAAGGTGTGACAGTATGTTGTTGCATGAGATGTTGGGGCCACTCAAAAGTAATTTAAAGGAGAAGGATCCAGGCAAGTTGTAGGTTGAACTATGTCACTAAATCAAATTTATTATCATATGCACAAGTACTTGTACAGATAGGAGTAATTAAAAACTTGCAGCAGCCACACAGCAACATATAAGTAGCATTCAGTGCATTTTAGTGCAATGAAGTCAAAATGGCCATAATGTTACTAAACTGTTGTGATTAGGGTTTTGCCAGTTGGTTCAAGACTGAATGGTTGAAAGGAAGTAGCTGTTCTAGAACTTAGTGATGTGGGGCTTCTGTACCTCCAGCCTGTTGATAGCGTTGCTACAGCAGAATTTTGTATACAAAGACAGAATTAGAAGATGGAGGTAGATTTTTTAACTCTTGATAATGATAGCACAAATATAACCTATGTCTGGCTGTTAGACTGACAAAGAGGGCTCAAATTAAGACTGATTAAGTTAGCATGGGTCATTAAAAAAACAAAATTCAACAGTCCATTTTTACAAAATCGAAGTCAGTGAATTTATCAAATCAAATCAAGTTTGATTATCATTCTAACCATACATAGATATAGCTGAACAAGACAGTGTTCCCCTGGAGCCAAGGTGCAAAACATTCAAAATAGCAAGGAAACATTCAAGATAGCAAGTAACATATTATTACCATATACTACCCTGAGATTCATTTTCTTGCAGATATTTGCAAGAAAATTAAGAAATACAACAGAATTTATGAAAGCTAGACATAATCAAAGACTGACAACTAATATGCAAAGAATATATATTCTGCAAATTAAGAAAATACTAAGAAGATGAATTTTAGGGTCCTTGAAAGTGAGTCTGTAGGTTGTGGAATCAGTTCATAGTTGTGGGGAGTGAGATTATCGATGCTGGTTTAGGAGCTCGATGGTTCCTGAAGCTGGTTGTGTGGAACCAAAGGTTCCTGTACCTCCTGACCAATGGTAGTAGTGAGAAGAGAGCATGGCCAGGATGGTGGGGCGTCTTTGATGGATACTGCTTTCTTGTAGTAGCACTCCTTGTAAATGTGTTCTGTGGTGGGGAGGGCTTTGCCTGTGATGGACTGGGCTGTATCCATGACTGTCTGTCGACTTTTCTGCTCTTGGGCATTGGTGCTTCCATACCAGGCCATGATGCAACCAGTCAGGATACCCTCCACTGTGCATCTATAGAAGATTGCCCAAGTTTTAGATCATGTGTTGAATCTGTGCAAGCTTCTAAGAACGTAGAGACACTGTTGGTGGCTCTTAGGTGCTGATACCAGGACAGATCCTCTGATGTGATCATGCCAAATAACTTAAAGTTACTGACCTTCTCCACTTATGATCCCCGAAAGAGGACTAGTTCATGAACCTCCAGTTTCTTCTTCCTGTAGTCAATAATCAGCTTGGGTTTACTTCTGTTGAGGGAGAGGTTGTTGTTTTCAATCTCCGTCCTACGTATATACTGATCAATCTTCACCATTGGAGCTGTACTTAGCCACACAATCACAGATGTAAAGCAACTAGAGTAGGGTCTAACCACACAGCCTTGTGGTGCACCTGTGCTGATGGTGACTGTGGAGGAGATGCTGTTGTTAAACTCTACTGACATGTGAGGAAATCGAGGACCCAGTTGCACAGGCTTAGCTCATGGTGCATAGTGTTTAGTTTCAAGGGGATAATAATGTTGAATGCTGAGCTGTAGTCAATGAAGAGCATGCTGATGTAAGTATCTTCATTGTGCAGATATTCCAGAACTAACAAAATGGCATCTGCTCTTGACCTGCTGTGACAGTAGGCAAAATGGAGCAGATCCAGCTCACACCTCAGGCAGGAGTTGATGTGCTTCATGGCCAGCCCCTCAAAACACTTTGTCACAGTGCTACAGGAGGCTAGTCATCGAAGCAGGCTACCACATTCTCCTTTAGCACCTGTCTGGTTGAACCCTGCTTGAAGTAGGTGAGTAACTCAGACTACTAAAGCGAGGGGTTGAAGATGTCCGTTAACACTCCAGCCAGTTGATTAGCATAGATCTTCAGTACTTGGCAGGTATGCCACCTGGGCCAAATGTTTTCCACGGATTCATTCTCCTGATGAATGTTCTTAGGTTGACCTTAGAGACTGAATCTTGTTATACAACATTTGCTCCAATTGAATGATTTTATGTATTTTGTCAGTTGATATATTTCAAATACTCAATTCAAATATAGAAAATGCTGGAAAGAGAAGCCAATTGAAACCCTTTGTTAGAACTAGAAAAGAGAGCAAGTTGATTTTAAGTTGTAGAGAAGGTGGGACGGGAATCTGAATTGGAAGTATACTTATTATCACTGTCTTAGTACAGTGAAAAGATATAAAGTTATTTTAAGTTACAAAAATAAATAGTTCAAAAAAGGAATAATGAGGCAGTGTTCATGAATTGTTCTGAAATCTGATGACAGAGGGGAAGAAACTTTTCCTGAATGATCAAGCTCCTGTGCCTCCTCCTGACAGTACTAACGAGAAGAGGGCATGTTCTGGATGGTGAGCATCCTTGATGATGGATGCTACCTTCTTGAGGCACTGCCTCTTGAAGATGTCCTCAATGGTCGGGATGGTTATGCCCGTGATGGAGCTGGCTCTGCAGCCTCTTGTTGTGCATTGGACTGTCCATTCTAGGCTGTGGTGCAACCAGTCAGAATGCTCTCCACTGTACATTTATACAGAGTTGCAAGAGTCTTTGGTGACATACCAGATCTCCCCAAACTCCTAATGAAGAAAAACCACTGGCGTGCCTTCTTCATGATTGTATCAATGTGTTGGGCCCAGGATAGAACCTCGGAGATTTGATACCCGTGAGCTTAAAGCTGATTGCGCTTCCCACTGCTAATGCCTCAGTGAGGACTGGTGTGAGGTTTTTGTGATGTGATTCAACCAGCTGATCTATCCCACCTCCACAGCCAACTCTGATCGAATGAGGCCAAGGTTGGTTAACGTATAAACCAGATCATTTTTTCAACAGCTAATGAGGGAAGTTAGAAAGAGAGAACACAAAGTAATGTAGAAGTTGTGAAATGCAGAGCTGCAGGAAATGTCTAGCAGGTCAACCCATCTTGGTAGAGATGGAAAACTAAGCCAGTGAAGATGATCTAAGGCAGAACTGGAGAATTCTGTTAGGCAGCAACAGAGAGCAAAGTATCTGAAATTGTTGATTAGATTCCAGAAGGCTACAGCGTGCTAAGACAGAAGCTAAGGTATGTCAGTTGGACTTTGTTATGACAGGACAAGAGGCCAAACACTTGTAGATTGGAGTGGGATGGAGAATTAAAGTGGCTGACAACAGAAGGCTCAGGATCATCTTGTGGATTGTACTCGAGTCGTCTTTATATGTTAGTTTCCTCCAGTGTAGAAAAAGCCACATTGTGAACATCAAAAGCAGTACACTACATTTGAAAATGTCCAAGTGTGTTAGATGTATCAAATAACTTTATATTAATCCTATTTACCAGCAGTTGGGCCATTGCATTGGCAATTCAAGTGCTTGTCTAGGTGTTTTTTTGAATGTTGTGGGATTCCTTCCATTCCAGACTGCAATCAATCACTGAGTTGTAAAATTCTTCTTGGATCTCCTCCAAACCTTTTGCTACTCCTTACCTTATACCTACGTTCTCTAGAGTCATAGTCATAGAGTACTGCACCACAGAAATGGGCCTCTTAGCCCACCTAGTCCATGCTGAACTATTATTCTGCCTCGTCCCGTTGACCCATACCTAGACCATACCTTTTATACTCCTCTCATACACATAATTATCCAAGTTTCTCTTCACTGTTGAAATCTAACCTGCATCCACCACTTCGCTGGGTGCTCGTTCCACCCCCTCACCACCCTCTGAGTGAAGAAGTTCCCCCTCAGGTTCCCCTTGAAATTTTCACCTTTCACCCTTAACCCATCACCTCTAGTTCTATTCTTACCCTACTTCAGTGGAAAAAGCCTGCTTGCATTTACCCTATCTAAACTCCTCATAATCTTGTATGCCTCTATCAAACCTCCCCTCATTCTCGTACGCTCCAGGAAATAAAGTCCTAACCTATTCGACCTTTCCTTATAACTCATGTTCTCAAGTCCTGGCAAAACCCTTGTAAATTTTCTCTGTACTCTTTCAATCTTCTATCTTTAATGTAGATAGGTGGCCAGAACTGCACACAATACTCCAAATTAGGCCTCACCAACGTCTGATACAGCTTCCCAATATCCCAACTCCTGGTCTCAGAACTATGATTTATGAAGGCCAATTTAACAAAAGCTCTCTTTACAGTCCTATCTACCTGTGACACCATTTTCAAGGAATTATGGATCTGTATTCCCAGATCCCTCTGTTCTACTGTGCTCCTCAGTGCCCTACTGTTCACTGTGTCCTACCTGGTTTACCCTCCCAAAGTACAACACATTATATTTGTTTGTACTAAATTCCATCTAACACTTTCAAAATGTTGGAGGAACTCAACAGGTCAGGCAGCATCTATGGAAAGGAATAAGTAGTAGTTTTTTTCAGGTCGAGACTCTGTCTGGACTGGTGTACTTAGTAAAGTGGCCACTGTGTACTTGCGCTACCAATATTTTTGCAGGCAGGTTTGTTAAAGATGTTGGGGAGGGTTTAAGCTAATTTACAGGGAGTTGGGAGCTGGAGTGAAGGGTCTCAGAATAGGGACAGATGGTAAAAAAGCAATGATAGCGTGCAGTCAGACTGTCGGGAAGGGAGGGCAGATGATCAGGGTGAGTATCAGTGTATTAGGGATGCAGAATCAAAAAGGGTAGCAAGTACAGTACTCAGTACACAGAGAGTATGAAATAAGGTGGATGTTCTTGTTGCACTTCTTACAGATTGTTGGGTATGATGTTGTGGCCATCACTGAGTTGTGGCGAAGGATGGTTGTAGTTGGGAACTGAATGTCCAAGGTTACACATTGTATTGGAGGTATAGGAAGGTAGGCAGAGAGAGTGTCGTGGCTCTGCTGGTAAAGAATAGCATCAAATCATTAGAAGTATGTGACATAGGATTGGAAGATGTTGAAACCTTGTGGGTTGAATTCAGAAACTGCAAGGGTGAAAGCACCTGAATGACAGGTATATACAGGCATCCAAACAGTAGCTGGGATGTGAACTACTGATTATGATGGGAACTAGAAAAGGCATGTCAAAAGGGCGATGTGATAGCCATGGGAGATTTTTAACATGCAGGTAGATTGGGAAAATTAGTTTGGTAAAGGATCTCGAGAGTGAATTTGTTGAATGCCTACAAGGTGACTTTTTAGAACAGTTTGACGTTGAGCCTACTAGGGGATCAGCTTTACTGGATTGGGTGTTATGTAATGAACCAGAGGTGAGTAGGGAGCTCCTAAAGGAATGCTTAACAGGCAGTGATCACAATATGATTGAGTTCAACTTGAAATTTGATAGGGAGAAAATAAAGTCTGATGTAGCAATATTTCAGTGGAGTAAAGGAAATTACAGTGGTATGAGAGGAGAGTTGGCCAAAGTAAATTGGAAGGAGATGCTGGCAGGGATGACAGCAAAGCAGCAATGGCTTGAGCTTCTGGGGAAAAATGAGGAAGAAGGTGCAGAATAGATGTATTCCAAAAACAAAGAAATACTCAAATGGCGAAATACTACAAAGGATAACAAGGGAAGTCAAAACTAATGTAAAAGCAAAAGAGAGGGCATGCAGCAAAGCAAAAATTAGCGGGAAGGTAGAGGATTGGGAAGTTTTTAAAAACCCTGCAGAATCGTTAGGGGGAAAAAGATGAAATATGAAAACAAGCTAGGAAGCAATATCAAGGTGGATAGACAAAAAGCTTTTTCAAGTATATAAAAAATAAGATAGATGAAAGTGAATATAGAACCGCTAGAAAATGAGACCAGAGAAATAATAATGCAGGACAAGGAGATGGCAGGTGAACTGAATGAGTATTTTGCATCAGTCTTCACTGTGGAAGACAGTAGCAGTGTGCCAGGCTTTGAAGGATGTGAGGGAAGACATGTCAGTTCAGTTACTATTACAAGGGGGAAGGTGCTCACAAAGCTGAAAGACCTAAAGGTACATATGTCATCTGGACCAGATGAACTGCACCCCAGGGTTCTGAAAGAGGTAGTGGTAGACATTGTGGAGGCATTAGTTATAATCTTTCAATAATCTTTGGACTCTTGCATGGTTCCGGAGGTCTGGAAAATTTCAAAGGTCACTCAACTCCTTAAGAAAGGAGGGAGGCAGCAGAAAGGAAATTATAGACCAGTTAGCTTGACCTCAGTGGTTGGGAAGATGTTGGAGTCAATTGTTAAGGATGAGGTTATGACACTTGATGGCAGAGGACAAGATGGGACGAAGTCAGCATGGTTTCCATAAAGGAAAATCTTGATTGGAATTCTTTGAGGAGGTTGCAAGTAGGATGGATAAAGGGATGTTGTATATTTGGACTTTCAGAAGGTCTTTGACAATGTGCCACACATGAGGCTGCTTACCAGGTTAAGAGCTCATGGTATTACAGAAAATTTACTAGCATGGTTACAGCATTGGCTGATTGGTAGAAGGCTGCGAGTGAGAATAAAAGGATCCTTTTCTGTTTGGCTGCCAGTGTCTAGTGGTGTTCTGCAGGGGATGGTGTTGGGACCACTTCTTTTTATGCTGTCTATAAGTGATTTAGATCAGTTTTTCTCAACCAGTAAATGTGCAGATTATTTTCTAAACAGGGAGAAAATCCAAAAATTTGAGATGCAAATGGTCTTGGGAGTCCTTGTGCAGAACACCCTAAAGGTTCACTTGCAGGTTGAGTTGGTGGTGAGGAAGACAAATGCAATGTTAGTATTCATTTCAAGAGGTCTAGAACATAACAGCAGGTATGTGATGCTGAGTCTTAATAAGGCACTGGTGAGGCCTCACTTTGAGTATTGTGAACAGCTTTGGGCTCCTTATCTAAGAAAAGACGTGCTGGCATTGGAGAGGGTGCAGAGGAGGTTCACAAGGATGATTCTGGGAATGAAACAGTTATCATATGAGGAATGTTTGATGGCTCTGGGCCTGTACATTTACTACTTCTACCAAAGTGCATGACCGTGCATTTTTCAACATAGTATTTCATTTGCCACTTTCTTGCCCAGTCTTCTAATCAGTCTAAGTCCTCTGCTGCCTTCCTGTTTCCTCAACACTACCTGCCCCTCCACCAATCTTGATATTATTTGCAAACTGAGCAACAGAGCCATCTATTCTGTCATCTAACTCAGGGTTTCTCAACCAGGGTTCCCTGAGAGGTTGCTCGGGGTTCCGTGAGAGATCATAATTTAAAAAATGGTCCCAATAGCGCCAATACCCTTGAATAGATGAATACCAGTGAATAGATGTTAACAACAATGACATAGGTACCACTTGAGCTTGGAGCCGAGGTGTTAATTGTCAGACCAGATTTTACTTCGTGATCTGATGATGTGTGATACTGAGATGGTCAACTGAAGGAGGAAACCCTGCTAATCTTCAGCTTGAGCATTTTTAAAATTTCATTACAAACTCACTTTTTTAAAGTAAAATAATTTCACCTAACTTAGGAAAAACTGTTTTATATGATATTGCTAGGTGTATCAGTGAAGTATTATCTATTTGATACTTTTACAATATTTCTTTATATTTATTGCAGAAGAAAAAGAATATATCTGCTTATCAGCTGTTTTGCAAGGAGTACCGGATTAATATTATTGCTGAGCATCCAGGAATAGGTAAGGGCTTTTATTTTTTTTTTACACATGACATGCAACATTAATTGTGCCTCTGCCATTTTCTATTTTTATTTCAGATTTTCAGCATCTCCCAGTTCTAGCTTTTCATGCTAGCTTGTTCATTATGGGGAGGGTGAGCAATACTCTTTCCTATATTAGATTCTGAAATAAGAAACAGGAGAAGGGACTGGTAGAACAGGTTAAGAAATAACTGACGATAAGAAAATAATTGATCCTTGTTCCCCTTGTGATCAGGAATTGATCCTTACTGTTTTATCATGGTATCCTCTAAAGGGGGCTGTTCAACTCATCCTTGTTGCCCCATTATCACAGCTATTCAATTAGTTTTCTCCCTTTCAAGATTGCATGCAGTGTTGCTTTTAGGCAGTTTATTTCTGACATCTCCTTACATAAATTTCTTTCCTCATTGCCTTTCATATTTCTTCTAATTAAGTTAAATCTTTCAGATGAGTAGGGTGGAAGTTTATGCTAAGTGAGAATATGTTCCAGGAGGGCTTAGAAATGCTTTTCTTTCTCACACCAACACCGCCCCCCCCCCCCCGCCAAGCCACCACTTTAACCATGCTCACCTCAATCAGCAACTTGTATCTGAGTTTACTCCATGCATTATGCCCTGTCCCACTAATGCAGTAGATGCAGATGCAGTACTTGATGCTGTACCTCAGTACCTTGATATGGCACAACATTGCAGGCCAAATGGCCTGTAATATGCTATAGATTTCTATGTTCAATGGTGCATGGCGCTTTGAAGGAAATATAGAGAGATGCATCTCGTCATTGAAGAAATTAATTTATATCCAAAGTGGCTTTAGTACTGTGTGGGAAACCACTACTGTATATAGGCAACACAGGAAAAACATTATTGAAGGTTAAAAGTGATTGCCAGTGAATACTGTAATCATTTTTCACCCAGTTATAGCTTATTCTATATAATTTATAGGTCACTTTCTTTGACGTGGGTCTTCAGTTTCTTACTGAGCTGATCATGTGGAAATCGCATGAGCGTCAAATGAAAGTGATAAATTGGGTTGAACAAATACCTTGGAGATTCAAACTAGTGAGCTTGCACTTAATCACTCCATTGTGCATTGCAAATTCTGTGCTTAACTTGTGTCAAAATTGAATCTGAGCTGTTCAGTATGGGTGTGACAAGCTAATCATTTACTAGAGTGGACAGGCGTTATTGGTAAATGAGGACATCAATTTAAGATCATCATTAAAAGGTGGTCTTAATACTTCATTTTGATCCAAAGAGTTTCAAGGACATAATTGTTTAATGGAAGAAGAATCTGCATATGCATCCAACAAAAAAGTGCATAAGTCTAAAGGGAAAGATGATGTTTGTTCAAAGTTCAAGGTAAACTTATTATCAAAGTACATATATGTCACCATGTACTACCCTGAGATTCATTTTCTTGTGGGCATACACAATAAATCCAATAACTGTAATAGAATTGATGAAAGACAGCCCCAACAGGCCAGACAACCAGTGTGCAAAAGGCAGCAAATGGTACAAATGCAGAAGTAACAATAATACTATAAATCCAGATACATCTATACCCAGACGTGTCTGCGTCCAGGTTGGAAAAATCCAGACGTGTCTGTGACCAGGTTGGGCAGTGCTCTGGTCAGCGTCTGTTCTCCATGTTAGGGGGGCTGAAACTTAAACCTAGCTGTAGGTATAAAAAGCAATACTGTTTCACTTTAGAAATGGAGATATTGGTAACGGAACAGAGTGAGATGGCCACTGACTGGGGATCATCAAGGCATGCCCGGAGCTAGCGCTGGACATCACTGTAAGCAAACCGCTAGTGGTGCACTGCTGGATAGGCGGGCAGGCACTGGGAAACCTGAAAACGCTACTGCCAACATTCCAATTAGCCCACCAGCACCACAGGCTGCAGCTGCTGCAAGTGTTTCTCAGGGGAGCAGTCCACTTACATCTGAGGCCACTCAAACAGTTAAGAGAAGAAAGACACGCATGGTGCGGCCATTAGAAGTAAACACATTCAAAGCTCTGAGATTCATTTCTTCAAAGATTTTCCATGTGAAATTGTTCAGAAACGTTCTGGATTCGCTGACGTAATGCGTATGGCTTTTCAAAGACAGTTGCATCCATCTCTTCAATACTCAGCTAAATTAAGGCTTTTCGGCAAAAATTCTGGGGTTCGTATTTTTCAGGACCCAGCTGAAGCATTGCGTTTTATTAATTCTTTCCCTGACGAGTCTGAAGTCTGAAGTTTAAATGATTTACAATTGTTTGATTGTCTCGCGACGTAAGGAGTGATGAGGTTGGATGATTTGTTGGGTATTGAAAATCTTTGCCTTAAAATGTACTTTTACACAGTATTATCTACATAAATCTTCAGGAAGCCACAGTACTAAACACCAGTAGAATAATCCGAAAGTTCCTAGCAGTTGACAAATAATCGTACTTGGCTATGCCTGTACCTCAGGTTTTATCAGCTTGAGCTGAGAAAAATAATATGATAATTAATAAATATCAAGAACATGAGATGAAGAAGTTTTGAAAGTGAGTCCATAGGTTGTGGGAACAGTTCAGTTTTGGGGTAAGTGAAGTTGAGTGAAGTTATCCCTTTGGTTCAAGGGTCTTATGGTTAAGGGGTAATTACTGTTCCTGAACCTGCTGGTGTGGGTTCTGAGGCTTCTTCACCTTCTTCCTGATGGCAGCAGTGAGAGGAGAGCATGTCCTAGGTGGTGGGGGTTTCTAATGACGGATGCTGCTTTCCTGTGACAGCATTCCGTGTGGATGTGCTCAGTGGTTGGGAAGCTTTACCCATAATGTACTGGGCTGTATCCACTACTTTTTGTAGGATTTTCTGTTTAAGGGCATTGGTGTTTCCATATCAGTCTGTGAGGCAGCCAGTTAACCCACCACACATCTAACGAAGTCTGTCAAAGTTTTAGTTGACATGCTGAATTTTTGCAAACTCCTGAGGAAGTAGAGGCACTGCTATGCTTTCTTCATAATTGCACTTGTGTGCTGTGCCCAGGACACATCCTCTGAAATGATAACACTGAGGAATTCAAAGTTGCTGACTCTCTCCAATTCTGATCCCCTGATGAGGACTGACTCATGGACCTCCAGTTTCCTCCTCCTGAAGTCAATAATCAGCTCCTTGGTCTTGTGGACATTGAAAATCTGGCTGAATGGTGCCACCACAACAACCTCTTAATCAATCTCTTTCCAATATGCTGATTCGTCACCATCTTTGATTTGGATCATATTAAGTTGGTATGGACTAAGGGCAAGGGAATGAGACTGGTGGCTAGCTCTTTCAGAATGTACAACGTGACCACATTGTTTATGAAAGGAAACTACTATGGATGCTGGAAATTTGAAACAAAAACATAATGCTGGAAATGCTGTGCAGCTCGGGTGGCATTTACAGAAAGAAGAATTAATTCTATAACACCTCTCCACAATTATTGCTTGATCTACTGAATTTCTTCTGTTTGTTTTATTTGATGAACCAATCTTAAAAGTAGTACATGATACCGGAGAGAGACTTTGGCTTAGGGGATGAGGTAACCAGCTTCTTAAACAAAGAAACAGCTGAAAACTCAGGAGATGGTTCATTTAGTTGTACAACAAAGTGACGTGCCATGTTTTCTGATGCAGTTTGTTGGAGGGTCAGTCCCGTGCTCCTATAAGTTGACAAGTTGTATCATTGTGTTTAACTATAACTTGGGGTCCAGCTACTTGCTGATGGTTGCGCTTGTCTTTGCCACAGATTTTGGTGAACTTAGCAAGAAGCTGGCCGAGGTATGGAAACAGCTTCCTGACAAGGATAAACAGGTAAGCCTGTCCTGTTGTTGTGCTGTATCCAGACTTCCCTTTGGAAGCTGAGCACACTATATTTTTCTTATTAGTACTATTATTATTACTATTATTATATTACTATGATTGCTATGTGGTTGGGGGAGGCATGGTAGCATAATGGTTAGTGCAATCCCTACAGCACCAACAATCGCCTATTGGGGTTAAGAGATTCTGACATTTTTAATCCAAGGTTTTTTAGACATCAGGAACGAGGCACAAAACTTGTAGCTTCACAATTGTTTTATTTAGAGTTGATAGAACAGAGGAAAACTGAACAGGCGGTGCTGGAGAAAGCCAAGATCAAAGATGGCACTGCTTTGTATTAGCTACTTTATACCCAGAGAAAGGAGAAATTCCCTTCGTATCTATAGATAAGTATTAACCAATTAGGAAGTACTTATTCAATACTGCAATATTAAATTAACCAAGGAGGAAACACTTATTCACAAAATGGAGAAGAAAGAAGCTTCCGGAACTTCCTGGAATTATACTTTGTATAGCCACTAGAGGCACATTAAACATTTATACGTACAAGGACTACTTAAAATGCAAGCAGATAATTAATTGTTAAACTGTAAGAAAATAACAATTAAATGGTTGAATCTAAGCATTAAGTAGTCAGATCCAACAGGGCTCAATTCCCCATTGCTGTCTGTAAGCACTTTATGTTTTCCTTGTGACCATGTGGGTTTCCTCTGGGTGCTCCTGTGTCCTCCCACATTCTAAAGATGTTATGGGTTAATGAGTTATGGTCATGCAATGCTGGCGCTGGAAGCATGGCGACACTTGCGAGCTGCTCCCAGAACAGTTCTGGAGCAAAACAACGCATTTCACTGTATGTTTCGATGTACATGTGACAAATAAAGCTAATGTTTAATCTTTTAAAAAAAAATTGGCACTAGCCACACAGAGTTTAGATAGATCAGAGTGGCTTGTTTGGCATTATTTTGATGATATACCTTCCATATATTTTGTGATTGGCTGGGAAGGCAAAGGTTTTCAGAGTTGATTTTAATTTTCTTCTCCTCTCTGAGATTGTGTCTTTGGAGGCAGGGTTTGAAGAAGGATTTGGTCATGATGCTCTTACTGCTATGGTTAGAGTTGACGTGCTCATAGAAGCACAATAATTACAATACAGGAGGAGCTCATTCAGTCATTGAAAAGCTTTGCCTTTTCATAAGAGCAATCCTTTGTATTGCTTCATGCTTCTTGTCTGTGGTCCTACATCTGTAAAATGCATGGTTTGATGTCTTAGCCAGTGCATTCCATGTCACCACTGTGTAAAAATTTCCTAGTGTTCTTTTATCAGCTATCTTAAATTTATGTCCTGAATATCAAAACACTAAACTACAGATGCTAGTGAGCTAAAATTAAAACAGCAAATACCAGAAACGCTCACTCAGGTCAGGTAGCATCTGTGGAAAGAGACAGCAGAATTCCTGTTGTTTAGAGTTTAAGTATCAGGTCAAATATCCTTTGTCAGAACTCTCTTCAATTTCTTTGACTTTAAGTTTTAACTCTGTTCCACTTCCCCGAAGATGTTGCCTGACCTGCTGGATGTTACCAGCATTTCGTGTTTTTAAGTGTATGCCCTCTTAGTTCTTGACCCACGAACCAGTGATAATTTTTCATGATTTTATAGACATTTTTCAGGTATTCTTTCAGCCTTCTTTAAGAATCACTCCAGATTTGAACTATTTCTGAAGTTCTTCAACACTGGGTCTGTTTGAGTAAATCTTGACAGTTCTTTATAAAGATTCATTATGATTTTCTTGCTTTTGAGCTGTATGTTTTTATTTCTAAATGCTACAGCCCCACACGCCTGCCTTTGAAGTCAGTCAGTTTCATGTGGTTGCAGTCTTGTTAATTGGACGCAGGCTTTTCTGAGAACGCTGTTAATGTATGACTGGATTGTGTCAGATTCTACAGCTAATAAACTATGCAACAACTCATTCAAAGCTAACACAAAGACTACTTATTGCTGATACAGACACATTACATAGAGAGCTTTTATTATGGAAAATGAGAAGGTTTTTCTTAAAATTCTAGGTATGGAAACAGAGGTGCCAATACTTGCAGCACAAGCAGAACAAAGCCGAGGCTATGACAGTGAAAAGGAAGCTCTCAGATTCACTGGAAGAGGCAGCTGTTAAACAGAAAGGTACTCAGCAATAAATCTGTTACATAAGGGCAATCCATCCTGCTTATCATGCACACTAAATACCTTGTGCATCACAATATCCAGTCAGAAGCTATGACCTAGAAGAGAAAATAAAACATTTAAATCCCGACTCAGCTGAGGGATTTAAAAAAAGAATATTTGATATTCACCTCCCGACCTCAGAGATGACAAAAGCTATTCCAGAATATACCAGGATATAACATTATGTTTCTCCATAGTTCCATGAAGCACCCATTTTTTTTATTCCATGGTCCCTGTTCTGCCCAGTAACAGGTTTATCTTTTTAAAATATTCCTTTTATTGGGTAGCATTTATTACCCTTATTACTCTTGTATTGTTGCTCTTCATCTGGTGAAGGTTCTCACACAATGTGTGTGGAGAGTGTTTCATGATTTAGACAGTAAAAGACCAGCGATTATATTTCCAGGTCAGGATGGTGAGTGAATTGGAGAGGTGGCGGTATTCCCACTTGTCTGCTGCCTTTGTCCTTTTTAGTGCTGAGAGACAAAGGTTTACAAGTTGATTCTTTCACTCTAAAGAAGGGGTTCCTTACCTTTTTTACATCCTGGACCAATACCATTAAGTAGGGGGTCTGTGGACCCCAGGTTGGAAATCCCTGCTCTAAAGTATTTTAGTGCATGTTTATATTATGAATGGTCCAAAAGCATATATTGCAAGTTGAACTTTATTTAACTTTAAATTCTTGCTATACTTGTTTTGTTTTGCATCGTGACATTTCGTCGGTTTAATCTACAGCCAATGTTGCACTCTGTGGATGATTTTAGCTGTAAAGCTTAGACTACAAAAGCTGAGCTTTTCCCAAGAAAGGGCAGACAGGTTTTTTTTCAAATTGTGCTCATCATGCTTAGGATCCGGAGAAATAATCATTTTGTTCTCTTTTACGCTCGTTTAATGATGAATCACAATAAACAATCTTGAATAAGGGATTTTGAAAGAAATGATGATGGGGTGAATACAACAACCATTGGGCATGGGTTCAAAAGATGAGCAAAAGGTACACGAGGCATGTAAGAACATATGTTTTTATTCAGACTAGAACTGATCTAGGAACTCACTGCTTACAGTCCTGACGAAGGGTCTCGGCCTGAAACATCGACTGCACCTCTTCCTACAGATGCTGCCTGGCCTGCTGCGTTCACCAGCAACTTTGATGTGTGTTGCTTGAATTAATCCAGCATCTGCAGAATTCCTGTTGTTTGCTTATAGAGATGGTGGATTTGGATTTTCAAGAGGGAATTGGAGACCTGAGAGGCAACGTTAAGGCCAGTTGCAGAGGGAGACACAGGTTTTGGAGTATGTTGGTTAGAACTGAGGGTATGACGGCGTTGAATGCTGAGCAGTAATCAATAAACACCAGCCTGACATGGGTATTACTATTGTCCAGGTGATCCAAGGCCAAGTGAAGAGTCACTGAGATTGCATCTACTGTAGACCTATTGTGGTGATAGGCAAATTGCAGCAAGCCCAGGGCCTAGCCTTGACCTACCTTTCAAAGCACTTCATCACAGTAGATATAAGTGCCAATGGGTGATAGTCATTGAGGCAGCTTAACCAGTTCTTCTTGGGCACTTGTGTGATTGTCACCCTTTTAAAGGAGGTGGGAGCCTTCTACTGCAGCAGTGGGAAGATGTTCTTGGACACTCCCATCAGTTGGTTGGCACAGGTTTTCAGAACCCTACTGGTACACCATCAGGGCCTGATGCCCTGCGAGGGTTCACCCTCTTGAAAGGAGTTCTGACATCGGCCTCCGAGACAGAGATCACAGGGTCACAAGATGCTCTGACATCGGCCTCCGAGACAGAGATCACAGGGTCACCAGATGCTGCAAGGATTTGCACAGGCGTACTGTAGTTTGTTCTCCCTTTCAAAGTGCACAAAAGGCATTGGGCTCGTTTGGCAGTGAAGCATCACAGCAATCAATGATGTTTTGTTTCACTTTGTCGGAAGTAATGGCCTGCAAACCCTGCCAGAGCTGTTGTGCATCTGATTCCATCTCTAATCTCAAATGGAATTGTTTTGTGCTTTTAAGATATCCTTCCGTAAGTCGTATCTGGACTTCTTGCATAGCTCTGGGTCACCAGTCTTGAATGCCACAGATCTAGTCCTCAGCTGACTACGAATCTCCTGGTTCATCCATGGCTTTTGGTTTGGTTATGTCTAGTACGTTCTCAAAGGCACGCACTCATCCACACAGATCTTGAGAAGTTGGTGAAAACTGGCGTATTTATTTAGATTCGAAGATGAATCCCTGAATTTTGGTCAGTCCACTGACTCAAAGAAGTTGTTTAAGCATTCCTTCACCTCCCTTGACCTTCTTGGTCCTCACCACTGGGGCTGCAGTCTGTAGTCTCTGCCTGTAAGCTGGGAGAAGGTACATTCAGGTGATCAAACTTTCCAAAGTGTGGGTGTGAGATGGCATGGTCTTGATGGTGGTATAACAGTGGTCAAGTGGGCTTGCTGCTCTATTCCACAGGTGATATGTTAGTGAGGAGACTTCTTCAAGCTGGCCTGGTTGAAGTCCCCCACAGTGACAGAGAAGGCATCAGCGTATACTGTTTTGTGCCTGCTGATTACAATGCTCAGCTTCTCCAGTCCTCCCAATTTCCCTTGGCAGATAAAAAGAATAATGCTTGACTGCTAGAAGTTTCAGGAAGGGTGAGCAGGATTGAGACAGAACCGCCACGTCTGTGCACCATGATGAGTTAATCATAAAGCATACTCCACTTCCTCTGCCTTTTAAAAGACTGAACTGTCCTGTCTTTGCAGAAAACGGTGAAGCCATCAGGCTGCAGCACTGTGTCCGAAATGGCAGGGGATAGCCATGTTTCCATGAAGCAAAGTACACAGCAATCTCTGTGTACTGTAATCTTTCTTTGAGGCCTTCAATTTTATTTTACAGAGACTGTATATTTGCCAGCAAGATAGTTGGGAGTGGAGGTCTAAAGCCTCTGTGTTTCAATTGTACTTGCAGACCGGCTCACCTGCCCCACTTCCGTTTTCTTAAAGGGAAACTGCACTTGCAACCTGAGTCTGTTGTTGGGATCTGTCGATTTTTGTGGATAGAAAAATTCTTTAAATAGTTTAAATATTCTCAAATAATTCTGTTCAAGACAACTACAATAGTCACATGGCTGTGGTTGTTGTAGTAGTCTTAAACAGGAATATTTGATGATTTCCATCGGAGCTGCTCACAAAGAGATGCCACTTATTGGCGCCATCTTGCCACAGAAGATGATAGGGTGGTTAAGAAGGTATATGGTGTGTTGGCCTTCATTAGTCGGGGAATTGAGTTCAAGAGTCATGAGGTAATGTTGCAGCTTTATAAAACTCTGGTTTAATCACACTTGGAGTATTGTCTTCAATTCCAGTCACCTTATTATAAGAAGGTGCAGAGGAGATTTACCAAGATACTGCCTTGACTGGAGAATATATTCTATGAGGAAGAGCTGAGCGAGCTAGGGCTTTTCTCTTCGGAGTGAAGGAAGATGAGAGGTGACTTGATAGAAGTGTATAAGGTAATGAGAGGCATAGATTAAGTGCCTTTTTCCCAGGGTGGCAATGGCCAATTCCAGAGGACATCTTGTTCAAGGAAAGTTTAGGCGAGGTGTCAGAGGTAGGTTTTTTTTTACACAGAGAGAGTGGTAAGTGCCTGGAATGCACTCCAGGCATGTGGTAGGGGATGATAATATAGGGACATTTAAGAGACTCTTAGATAGACACATGAATGTCGGTAAAATGGAGGGTTATGGGCTATATAGGAGGGAATGATTAGGTTGACTGTGGAGTATGTTAAAAGGCCAGCACAACATTGTGGGCTGAAGGGCTTGTTCTGTGCTGTAGTGTTCTATTTTTTAAGTGTGAGGACTTTGACTTTTGGATCTGAAAACAATAGGTCAGTACACTTTCACGCTGATAGAAGTGTTGGAACTAAAGTATTCGGGTCTATTGACACACACCGTGCACTAACTATGACTGATGTGAAATGTAATTAAAAATATACTAAACTAGGGAAATAATTTTTCTGACATGTTAAGCTATGCTGAGACCCAATCAGGAGCATGATGTTCAGTTTTGGACACTGGATGTCAGTATTTATTCACCTCTAGATTGTGTATATTTCACTCTCAGTCCTAAATAGTTCAATTATGAACATTGGCTAAATAAAACAATCTTGAAATTCTCTTTAGTTATAATTTCAGTAGTATCTGATCATGACTTTCAAAAAGGAATTTGGAAGTGTAGATACAAGGAAAACAATTTTTTTCTGATGGGGAATCCAGAACAAGAGGACGTCATCTTAAAACTAGAGCTGAGGTATTTTAGGATGAACTGAGGAAGCATGTTTTCATGCCAATTATAGTGGAAATCTAGCATTTACCTTCCCACTAGGCTGTAGATAATGGGGATCACTATCAGGACATATTTTATTGGGTGTAGCGGTTACTTGAAAACAAACCAAAACTGCTGAGAGATGAAGCCAGGGTACTCAACGCAGTATGGTGCGTTTCCAAATAATGAATTTCCAAATCAAGAGAGGTTTGTTCGATCCTATATTGTAAAACCAGCAAAGACGAATGATCTTGAAGAGGTAAAAAACTAGCAAAACAAAATTGATGATATAATGGTCTTATAGTGATATTAAGTCGTATAATAGCATAATTAGTGCAAGTAAGCATTCTAATAAATTCTCTATTTAACGAAGAGAAATTAGTGCAATAAACGACACTAAGCATAATTAGTGGTCAAAATAAATTAGCGGTCATAAGAAACTATCATTCCCTGGTTGCCTCTAACTCTCCACTATACGAAACGGTGTGTGAAACTTCCGGTTTAAGAAGACGCTACTGAAGATGGGCAACAGGTTACTGGTGGTTCAAAAACAAAAGAGTTCAATTAAAACCATTATTAATAACACTTTTTGAATTAAATTGCGGTAGACTATCACCGCAAGCTCTGAAGATGCGAGTGAAGGCAAAACGAATTCTTCAGAATGTGCTCTGCTGATGGTTGCAAAATCGACACACTTGGAGTTGTGCTGGTTGGAGGGGAACAATTCGGAGGGGAGTAGACTGGGACAGAGGAGGTATCATGCCTGTCTAACTAACTTGAGTGCGAGGGCGGGTTGCTCTAAACGCCAAACCGAATTGGAGAGGTTGAGTACAGCTTCTTTGGCAGCAAAATCCAGGTTCAAAGAAAATGATGGGCAACGTGTTCAAGGCCTGGAGTGACTCACTGCAGCAACGCCCAGGTCCTAATGAGAGGTATAATCCACTGTTTGGGCTATCTAAGTGTTGGCCTGTATAGATTGGGAAGGCAGGGTGTTGAGAGTTGGATGAAGTTGAATCACTGTGAGCACCGAGCCAACTTGGAGAGGTCGAGAATGGCTCCCTTGGCAGCAAAATCTAGGCCTGGGGTGATTCGCAGGCAGTGGGGATGGGTCTTAGTGCGAGGTTCGGACAATTTAAACACTGGCCCAGATAATCTGGGTACTTCTCTGTCTGTGACCTGAGGCTATGAGACTGCCCCCTGTTGCTGTGCTTCTTGTCTGTGAGCTTTGTGGCAACTTGCCCCACTAATGTGATGAACTGAATACCGAGGCTTTGGGGCTACTCCAAGGATTTGGATCTAAGGACTCAATTTGATTTGGATTGCTGTTGTTGCTTGCTTCTTCTGTTGGTATGATTTGTTTTGTGTTGTTTTTCTCTTTCTCTGTGGGTATTGGGGGGTTGGAATACGTAACCATGCTCATTTGCTTCTACCACACCCCAACCCACGTGATTACTGTAATAAATGTCCCACTATATACAATACAGACAGAAAATAGATACCTGCCTCCTACATCAGGAAATAATTAAATCAGTAATTAGTACTCTCCTTTGAGCCAGATGTTTGTGGGTTCAAGTCTCACTTTGGAGAAAATCCCAACTGAACATTCAGTGAAGTACCAAGGGAGCACAGCACTGTTACGGGTGCTTTGTTTCTGATGAGATATTAAATTGAGACCGTTTGGTCTATCAGATGATGTAAGGTATTTCCAGGAAGATTTCAAAGAAGGGCAAGGATGCTATTGCTAATATCTTGGATAGTATTTATACTTCGATAAGCATTCCACCAGCCTTTCTTTTTGTGGACAGATAGGTGCAGTTTTTTCAATATTGTAACACATATCATATTTTTTTTTGCCTGAAGGATTTTGATGGGAACCTAAGGCCATAAAAGGTGATGTATAAATCCGGGTTTATGTCTCTCCAATAGAGGTTGGTTAGTGGGATTAAGATGCAAAGAGCCATCCGTTCATACAGCAGGAAATTTGTGTGTGAGATCTGTGTCAATGGATGATGGCTGAATTCCCTCCTTGATAGGTAGCTCAGGATCGGAGTTTACAATGTGGCTCATCAACTATATCTGTGCTTTAACTGAGTGGTGAAACATGTTGGAGGGAACTGAAGACGAAAATCTTGAACAGAAACACGAGATTCTACAGATGCTGGACATCTTGAATAGCACACGCAAAATACTGGAGGAACTTGGCAAATCAGGCAGTACCTCTGGAGGGGAATAAACATTGGACATTTAGGGCCGAGTCCCTTCAGGACTGAGATGTTGACTGTTTAGTCCCCTCCATAGATGCTGCCTGACTTGCAGAGTCCTCCAACATTTTGTGTGTATTATTGAACGGAGTTTTGTGCGTAACTTCGTGAATGATGAAACTGGGGATACGTACAACTTTAAAGAAAACGCAGCTCCAGAAAAGGACAGGCAATGTGTCTTTGAGGCAGCTGAAAAGTAAGTTTTGAATTTGTCTTCTCAAAATTCTTACAGTAGTAATTTTTTTTGCTGCTCCTAGTAGATAATTTTTGGTTCAGATGGGTTGTATACTCTGTGATGCACAACATATCAGAATTCTGTGAAACAGAGCGTCTTTGCTTAGTTTTCATTTTATAATCAGTCGTTTGATTGTCACATCTACTCATTCTTTCCTTGCATCAGGCAAGCAGAACTCATCGTCGTTGTCTGGTATGGTGACACCTCAGAAGAGGTCAGCCCTTTCAGTCACATTTGGAGGCAGCAGTCAGTCCTCTCCAGTTAAAATGCCAGATGCGGACCCAATTGATGTTGCAGCGCACTTGCAGCTTCTGGGAGAATCACTGAGCCTCATCGGCCACCGACTGCAAGAAACTGAGGTGAGATGTGTGTGAAGTGATGGAAAAGATGAGAAACATCTACGTAACAACAAGGAGCATGGTAGGCACAGAATTAATTTGAAATTTCATCTTTGATTTTCCACACCATGGCCTTGTGTTCCTCATGCAAATTTTGAAGACTTCAATATCACCAAGCATTGGTGTTTTGGAGTTGGAGCAGAAATGTGTTTTGCAGCAGCAACCCATGACTATTCCAAAAATGTGTTGATGTTATTTCCTTAATGATGTCTGATGGGAACAAGAACAGAACCTGAGGTCTTCCTGTTTTTACCTCACTGCTGGATCTATTTAAGACAAGAGGGAGAAAGGAATAGAAGGGTGTGCTGGTTATTGTGGAGGAAGCCTTGTGGAGTTTAGCCCAAGTGGATCAAATGGCTTGTTTCCATGCTGTAAACGTTTGTGTAATTGTTAAGTTTTTAACAGCTACCGTCATCAAATTCTAATAACTGCATTGCAATAAGTTCTACCTTCAATGGATAGGAAGCCCTCAGAAAGCAAGTGCACATTCAGGGCTGAAAGATTTGAGTTGCTTTGAATTTATGGAGCACCTCATTATGGGCTTCAGTTCTTTCTTTAAAAATTAAATCTATTTTGGAGAACACAGGCCTTCCTTCTTTGGGATGAGTATTGAAATGCAGATAAGATTCATAAAATAACAGTCTACTTTGTTTGCTGGCGCTGATATAGAACATTGTTCCCAGTTTCAACAGGGGTGGAATTCAAAATATAAAAATACTATTATTCAGAATTGAATGTGTGTTACGGTTCTTGGCCTTGCTGTATGCCCACATCAATATGCATCATAATTTATGTTCAAAAATGGAGCCACATCTGACTTAGCCCTCTTTCCAACAAGGTCACAAGATAGCTGTGACCGAGTTCAAGGATGTTACTGCTAATTTAGTTTCACTGACGTCATGGCAAAGAGATTGTTCAGCAACAGTACAAATTAGAGATTACATCTAAGACTCCCTTTGTCCCACTGTTTTTGCAACTCATTTGTTATTAATTAAACCATGAGGAATTGCATTTTACTTTAAAACCTAAAGATGTCTTAGGCTGTTGAGTACTTATTGAGTTTCTAAAATGGATAGTTTAAAACTATTTTTCTCTTTTTTAGGGTATGGTGGCAGTGTCTGGGAGTCTCTCTGTCTTGCTGGATTCCATAATCTGTGCACTGGGTCCATTAACTTGCCTCACAGCACAGGTTGATCATCTTAATGGCTGTCCAAAAGAAACTCTTGTGAGTTTTTCTTTCTCCTGCATTCTCCAAATGATATGCTAAAGGGTCCGAAAAGCATTTCCCACCCGACAAGCTTCCTAATTTGCATGCAGAAATTCAAGTCAGTTAAGATCAGTGCCTCTCTGTTCTCGGATAAACCTAGTGAGTGGGAGACTGCCAAGTACATTGAGACTGTGTGGCATTAACATCCAGTTTCATCTTTCCTGTTGCATGGCATTAGCGGTGAAGATCCTCAGTTCTGTGAGGAAACCAGTGAGCTGAGAACTGATTAGTTCAGAACTGAAAAAGGAGATTTAAGAGGGATGCTGAACATTTTAATTGTTTTTATATTGTAAGTAGGAAAATTTTTCCTTTGATGGATTGATTAGTAAGCTGTATGTACATATTTTGTATTTCCAAACAATACAGGAAATAATTCAGCTGATGGAGTCCATGCCAACTCAGACCAATCCTGTTTCCACCACATAGTTCTGCATAACCACGTCTCCCTCACATGCCATCAACCACACTCTGACTCTCCAAGCACCCACCTTTATTTGGGGCAACACAGTAGACAATTAACTTCTGAACCGCTTTTTGTGAGATGTGGGGGGGAAACTAGAGCACCAGGGTACTTGCACGTAAACACATTTGGGCATGATGGGAATGTACAATCTCTGTGCACAGATAGTCCCAGAGGTGACAATCAAACTTGGATTACTGGAGCTATGAGGCGTCAGCACTAACTGCTGTGCCATGATGATGCCTGGTGCCCAAGGTAATTTTCACATCACCCAGAGGGACAAAAGAGAAACTTTAATTCTGGCATCCATTGTTTTGGGAAAATTTCAGTACTAATTTGTGATTTCCCCCTTGTCTTGTCAATGAGAAGTGGAGGATAAAGTTTTCCACTAGCTGTACTTGTACCTCAGACAATAGAAAATGGTTATGGTAATAGTGGGAAAATTTCAGTACTAATATTCAAAGGTGAATTAAATATTTAATTGCAGAGAAGAAAATTAGAGGCACTGTAAAGAATCTAGCTGAAGGAATTGGATAGCTTTTCCAAAAGTGGCACAGTAGACCAAATGGTGATCTTCGGTGCAGCTTCGTCTGTGGGTCTGTGCAGCTGTTGCTTAAAGTGATGGGCGGCAAGCTGAGAGACTGATGTGGATAACTTGTGATTTCCCCCTTGTCTTGTCGATGAGAAGTGGAGGATAAAGTTTCCCACTGGCTAGACTTGTACCGCATATAATAAAAAATGGTTATGATGGTTGGACATTAATCATTTCAGCCTCAGGGCATCACTGGAGAAGTTTCTTAGGCCCAACAGAGAGAAACTGGAGAGAAACAATATGACAGGTGAAAGTGGGAGGGGGAAGGATGAAGTAAGTAGCTTGGAAGTTGATTGTTGATTTTCATCAATCAACTTCTTGGCTATTTACTTCATCCTTTTTCCCTCTCGGTTTCACCCTCCCCCTCCCCCAGCTTTTAAATCTACTCCTCATCTTTTTTTCTCCAGTTCTGCTGAAGGATCTTGGCCTGAAACGTCGACTGTACTTTTTTCTGGCCTGCTGAGTTCCTCCAGCATTTTGTGTGTGTTGCTTGGATATCCAGCATATGTAGATTCTCTCTTCATGAAATACTCTTTGTTTTTACTTGTTAAATTTTATCTGCTATGTGTTTGTTCACTTTACTAGCCTGTCACTATCTTTGTGATGTCTATTACTTTGAACCGTACTGCCAAGCTTTGTTTTGTTCACAGATTTGGAAATTGGGCATGTGACATTTAAGTCTAAGTCATTAATAAATATGAAGAAAAGCATTGCTCCTGGTACCAACCCTTGGCAATCATCACTGTGTACACTTCTCTCTAATCCAACCATTACCAAATGCACTTTGTCCTTGTCACTAAGCCAATTCAGTGCCTATAGGACTTTCACTGGTACTTCTTCAAGTCCAGAATGACATTGACTATTCATGGAACTCCCTAATGGCATTGTCAGAATAATTCAATAGAAGATCAGTAATGATTCCAGAAGGTTTATCACCATCTTTTCAATTGCAAATAGGGGTAGGGAGTAGTGGTGGGCAGGGTTCAGCATCATCTTACCAGAAAAGACCATGATGGCTTTCCAGGCAATCGCAATTCCTCATCTATTTCCCTGCTGAGTCTTTTGCCATCCACCTCTGAGTGCTCTAGTTTGCTCCCACAATCCCCACCTGGTGAGGTAGGGTTGGTAGCTCAGTTGGCTGTTGTAAATTGCCATTAGTGTGTAGGTGGATGGCAAGAGAATCGGTGGGAGGTTACTGAGCATGTAGAATGTGCAAAATCCACACGAGACAACAAGACCCAGATGTTAAAACCAAACCTGGATTGCTGGAACTGAGCCATACTACCTCCAGCCTCACTGTACTGTTCAGTGGTTCTTGGAGAGCTAGAAAGCAATAGGTCACACCCATCATAAATAGTGTGTGTGTGTGTGTGTGCGCGCGCGCGCGCGCCCTTAACTCCTGGTGGAGTTGTCGGGTCGCCGACAAGCTTTTTTGGTATGCTCATTGTACGGCGTGTCTTGGGCATCTGAAATGAACTTGAGACCTCTTGCCCTGAAGTCCAGCGCTGATGCCACTACGCCACCAGCCGGCGTTAATAGGACTGAGATCAATTTGCTCATTGTCTTCCATAACAACTACAGCTTTGTTTTGTCTTCCATAATAACTACAGCTTTCTAATTGTATTGTTTTTATTCACCCAGGCTCACACACTGGATAACATTGCTTATATCATGCCAGGACTTTGACCTTGAGAGATGTTTGGGACTGGATCAATAGCAGAAAACTGAATATATTGTAGATAAAGATTGTTCACTGCTGAATAGCATGTTTGAATTGTACCCTTTCCTATAGTACTGTAATTATTGTTAAATGTTGTAAAAAAACCTGCTTTGAAATAGTTGAGACAAGACAAGCCCAGGAGCATGCTGGGAAGAAGGTGCATTTCTTGAAGGGATCATTGAGTTTAACGTTGATCTACCAGGGATCACTAATGCCAAATATGAACGCCAATGCTGGACCACCTTCTGCTAAAACATAATTGTTTCCACGGGTATGCATCATTTTGTAAGTTGGTAATGCTAAATGTAAAAAAAAAACACACCTCCAATTCTGGAATAGAAGAAAACACTGGAAACATTTAACAGGTTATTCACCAACTAAAGAACAAAGTAAGAGGGTGCTGTGATGAAAGGTCACAGCTAAAGTGCCAAACCCACCTTTTGTTTCAGTTGATGAGCAACCTGTTGTGGACTTGCAGTGTTTTGTATTTTATTTCATTATTTTATAGCACTGAAAATGCAGCTTCTCAATGGTTCCTGCTCATTCCTTGTGATAAACGGCCTTCAAATGGGCTCTGTTCAGTTGTCTTGTGGACTTGTCCTCTGGTAAAGTGCCCATTGTGAAGGCATTTAGCTGAGGAACATAATATTCTGTGGAATTACTATTATCCATGACTGATTTTACTACTTCAAAATAATTCTAAAACCTGATTTGAGCAAGCTGAATCCTGTATAATTGCGTCTGTCTATCTTGCATTTACTTGTGAATCCTTGCCTCCTCCGGTCCTGTGCAACCTAACTAGAATGAAAACAGCAAATGATGGAAATTCTCAGCAGGTCAGGCAACATCTGTGGAGAGAGGAGCAGAGTTATCCATTTCAGATTGATGATCTTCTGTCAGAATTTGACTGGTACCTGGTTCTGAAGTGTCTCAACAGTGAATATCATATTTGATCTAATCAAATCTTTAGCAGTTTGCAAATATGCACTTCTCAGCTGGATCATTGGGTGGTGGTCAGGAGAGAGACTGTTGACCTTTTAGAGTATTCCATACTGCCTTTTGTGCCTATATAGCTCTCCGAAAGTGCTATCCAATCATTCTGATTCCCTTGTCCTTTTTCATTGTCCATATCTTACCCTATCAAATTTTACTTTTCAAGCAGTAAATACAGATCTTCAATCTGCTGAATTAAAAAAATTACTTTTAATACCTTGCCAACTATTTTCTGTCTGCATTTACTAGTTGATGTTTCTTATGCTACTAGTAATGTATTTTAATTTCACCAATAAAATTCAACTCTTCTGATCCAAGGACAATTCAAAATTCTCAAGTTTTTCCATATGCTAAAGTACCACATTCAGGCTCCTATTCTATTAAATCTCTCTTCTAAAGTTTTTCTCCCCCTTCAACTGAGGGCCTTGTCATCACCCTTGTTTTTTAAAAATTTCTGTGTGAACATTATAGCACATTAAAGAAGTGGCATTATATATTGTATTTTCAGAATATCTTAGTAGCTCCAGTAATAAATAACCCATTTCACTAATTGGTGTTGTGTGCAGGACTAGGAGGTTCAGTGGGTTAAATGCTGCTGTGACAACATTCAGTATTTTATAAATTTATGATATTTCTCAATTTAAAGTAGCTATATATTTGCTGTGATGCTCTGTATTGGAAGGAAAGTAATAATATTTCCTATTTACTGTACAGTGTTCTTTCCTCCAAACTTTACTTTAGTAAGGTCAATATGTCTGAAACTTTTGTACAGCCTCTGTAGCCTATAAACAACTATATAAAAGTCATTAACCTTCAGCATGGAATTCATCCCATGTTGAAAAAGCTACACGCATTGAGAGATTGATACATTCAAAGCTCATGATTTTGTCCTTTGTAATAATTTAAAACATCAAAAATTGTGTTAAACAGGCTCTGAACTATTTCAGTGATTAGTACCATTTGTAACAGTACTTAGTTATTTAATTTGTTTGCAAGCAACATGATTGTCCCACTGTAAAGCTTGGTAGTTTCCCAGTATTTCCCTAACGGTTATATTACTTTAAAACCATTAATTGTTTCCCAACCCAATGGAGGGAGTTGTGCTTGGATAAGATCAGTGAAACAGACCACAAAAGACCACCAGGGTCAAATGTTAACTGAAGAATTGTTGGCTGAACCACTATCACTATTTTCTACCATATCTTCAGTTAATTCACATTTTAATGAGTGATTTAAAAAAAATTCTCCTTGTAAGCCAAATTTTTCATTTTCTCCCTCAATGCAACCAGATAGATGAATGCATGTGACTGCATGAGTCTCCCTATATGAAAATGCTTGTGCTACAAGTTGATTAGTATAATCACTTGCTTCCTGGGAAACATTTTAAGGGATTAAATGCCATTCTCAATTTGAAGGTCTTTAATATTACTGTAAAAGATGAAACTTTAATTCTAGAAATGTGGGAATACATCTGGCCTGAACTTGCTTAGGCTCACCTGTGAGAAGCTGGGTATTTGTTGCGTCAAATCCATTTCAATAATAGTTAGTTGGATGAAAATACGAACCTATCCAGTTTTTCCCTCAGTAGGTATTTCCTGTAACTGAAGTGGCATGATTTGAAAAGCACTTTTGTGTGTGTGAAACAACTTGTTTTACTTCCTTTGTAGGTAATTTTATTTTCACAGATTCAACTTGGATGTAAATTCAATTATGCTTTGCTGAGCTTTGAAGTATTTTTGGTCAATTAGTTTGGAGGGATGTAGAAATAAACAGGGGATGTTCATCCCCTGCTGTGCTACTTAATTATATTGTGACAGATCAGCATCTTAGGTTCCATCTGCATGCCGTGGTTCAGTAACCATTAGTACTCTTACATAATAAAGGTATGTCAATTTCAGTTCTGAAACTTATAATTAATATGTTTTGTGGGAATGAGGGAGAGGCAGGAAGTTTCAGATTCCTGTTTTATTTTTTGTAAAGAAGTATTTTATGACAGTCCTAACTCTTATTTTTAAAGCTGGGCCACCCCCCCCCCCCCACCTTACATATTCTAGTCGCTACTCTTACAACTTCCTTTTCTGCTTTCAGTGAAGTGCAATGTGTCCTCTGTAAGCACAGTCAGGAGATGGAGCAAGAGGTGACCCTTGATATCTAATTGTCCACAGATGAAGTAGCGCTTTCAAACTCTTCATGAAAAGTGCCGTACATTTACTCTGCTGTGCGGTAACACCATCTACAAGCAACAAATCCACAATTCAAATTACTTGCATGCATTATTTTGAAGGCTTTTAACTTTCAGAGTACAAAGGAACTCCATACCCCAGAAGTTGCATTGCTGAGGAGGTACCAGTGTCCTATTTCCCTTCTGTACATATCAAGGCTAAATAATCTTTTGGCTTATTTATTGTAGCACGTGCATCTTTTACATCCAACAATTGTACCTTTAATAAGTGATGAGGTGTGTGAGACTAAATGTAATAGCAGTTAATTTGCAATACCTGGAACTTGCAGCGTAGAAGAATCCAAACAGCGGAGGGCACCAGATAAAGGGCTCCCCATAACTCAACACGTCCAGATATTGAAAGTTCAGAATGTGGCCTGTCATCAAATTAATGAAATAAATTGGAGTGGAACATTCAGTAATGAAGAACAACTTTGAAAATAAAAGATAATCATCATTTAACCCACTGATAAGAAATGGGATCTGAGTGGGTGTTCTAGTGTTCTGTTCTATTGGAGTTTACTTGCAAATACTCTTCACATTTCGGATCAGAATTTAGGGCTCAGCTCAAATAAAAACCTCTTTGTCTGGCTAGCTAAAATCAGACAACAGGGAAAGGAGAAATGTTGATTGATACTATCAGGCTAAATCAATAGAAGAGATTTTTCGGATGGTATGTTTTGAAGCTGAGTAGGGAGATAATACCCCATATCCAATCTGGGAATTGTAACCTGCTGCTGGGTGATAAAAACCTACTTCTCTGCTCAAAAAAAAAACCACACTGAAATAAAACTAAATATGTAGCTTTCTATCACCAGTCCTCACTATGCATATCTCCCCCAGAAGAAACCACATGATAACAGTGAGATTTGCTGAACTGATTTTATCTTTTGTAGACATATAATTTGATTGGTCATATTGGTTTGTTTTCTGATACCACCATTGAATTGTAAGATCTGTTTATATCCAGAACAATTATCTAGTACAGTCCTCCTAATAAGTTGGGCATTTCTCTTTTAAAGGTTTATATATGTGTGTTTATTGTATCTTTTTTTTTTAAAAAAGCAAAGATTTAGAATATTTGTTGTTTTTACTTTGAGCTTTTATAAAAAGTTCTTCCCGGTCTTTCTTGATTTGCACACAGTAAACTGTAGCTGTACTGTATGCTATATAAATAGATCATGAGTTTTTGTATTCTTCAGTCTGTTTCTCGTTCTTTCAGTAAATTGTACCCATTGTTGATATTATTAGTAATGGAAACATAGGAAACACGGGTATAATAATACAGTGACTATTGGAAAGTTGATCTATCCAAAGTAACCAATTACACATTTATTAATGCTTGAATGGTAAATAATATCAGTGATCATTTAAACGATGTCAGTCACAATTACACTGAAAACTATGTACATCAGCCACTAGATATAAGGCAGAGATTAATGGGAAAGAAGACCTGAGTTCTTATCAACACACACAAAATGCTGGAGGAAATCAGTAGGCCAGGGAGCATCTGTGGAAAACAGTAAACCGTCAACATTTTGGGCCAAGACCCTTCATCAGGACTCATAATTATTATAATGTTTTTCACATTTTCAGATGTACTTTTCAAGTGTACCTTTCACTTTTTTTGCGATAGTCCCTGCATCGAATTTGTTCCTGTGCAGTAATAACCATTCATGCAAAGATAAGATTAGTGACCCTCTCATTACCTCAGTGACTCTTAATGACCCTCATATGATTGCTAGACCTTTAAACAACTCAGAGTTCATGCTGGAAGACTACCCACCGTGGAACAGAACTGAAGAAGCCTCTCTGATGAGTGGCAAAACATCTTCTAGACAACACAGCAAGTCCATTTGCCTTGTTTTACTACAGCTTGATATAGATGACTAAGAACCTTCATAGACAGACCAGATGATCTGTTTTAGAAAAGTAGGGTGAGAAAATATATGCTCCAGACAAGGATTAACTCTGTGTTTCTTCAAATGAAAGCCCTGTTTGTTATCTCAAGTTGTCCTAAAAGAGTCTTTACTCCAGTACTCAAATCTTCTCATAGTAACAACCAATATATCATTTGTCTGATGTAGGGCATTGTCTGCACTGCCTTGTCCAGCTCACACTTTCAGCAGGTTTGTGTTTTGAAGCCCAGTAATGAGTTTTTTTAAGTATCGATGGGACAGAGGGCTACCACCTTTGTTATTGAGTGAGAGGACAGGGAAAGACAGTAAATTAACTTGAGTACATCATCAAGTCAGAAAGAAACAAGGAAATAGGAAGAAACTAAACTGAAAAGAGGCAAAACAAAATAGTAAACAATCTAAAATTCAAAACTTTTGAAATTGATGTCTGAAACAAGACTCAGGTAATTGATCATCGGGTCAAACAGTACAGAAACAGGCGCTACGATCCACTAAGTGAATGCTGACCACCAAGTGACTATAGAAACATCTCATTTTATTTTTCTCATATTCCCATCAATTTCCCTGGATTATGTCTCTTACTTACAAGGGACAATTAGCAATAGCCAGTTAACCTGCTAATCTACACATGGGAGGAAATCCACAGCTATTCAGGGAAAATGGAGACAAATCATAGGAAGACTGTGTAAACTACTCTCAGACAGAACCAATGGTCAGGATTGAATATGGTTTGTTGGAGATGTGAGGTAGCAGATCCACCAGAAGTGCTGGTTTAATTGGACGTTGGCTTATCCCAACCTTGCTGCTGACTACAACCTGCGACTTGGGTTATATTTTCTTTATTTCTGCCTTGCGCTCAGTTTCATCTGGTCAGCCTTGGAAAGCATGACATAGCAAACTGCCTAATGGGAACAGGTGCTTGAATTTCACATCAGATAATTACCCAGTGATTGCCAATATCCTTACAATTTTTATCAAGCAGGTAATGCTAATACAGGTCAATTTAGTACAGGTGTTGGATTAGAATCTTAAGGATGAAATGGCCATGTACTTGGATTAAAGAGAAAATAGCCAGGATAGCCAAGATAAATGCGATTGGAGTTTTAAGGTTGTAAATAAAATCAGTTGACAAGAATTGCACATGAACTCTGGAAAAGATGTTCACAAGGTATTCAATGAGGAAATATTAAGTCATAAAGTGAAATAATTCCAAACAGGATTTAGAATTGGAAAGCAAGAGGAAAACAAAAGATCAGAGCAGATTTTCAAGCTGCTTAGATGTGAATGACCTAAACTCCAATTTAGGTCATTCCTGCTCACTGTGCAGGATCAACAATTGACAAGAACATCTGCAGGGAGTCCTTCAGATTATAAATACTGTATCAAGATAAGTGAAAATCAAAAATTGCAGATGTGGAAACGTGAATTTAAAAACAAAATGCTGGAAATATTTAGCAGGCCAGGTGGCATTTAGAAGGGCAGAATTAATGTCTCAGTATAAAGATATTTTCTTTTTATTATCAAATAACCAGCTTTTAATCGCTATGATGTAACATTAACAACAAAATTGCAAAGAAACCTTTTCACTGAACCAGCATAGGCTCGATGAGTTGAATGCCGTCCTATATTAAAATTAAGACTGATGAAAGAATACTAGATACAAGCAAGAAAGTGGTGGTGGGGGGTGAAGATACCATTGCAAGTGCAGTAGACTGAAAAGCGTTTTTTGTACTTCTGCATGATTTAATATTTAGACAATTGATTAGGATTTTAATTGATTGCAAATGTAATTGGCACTGATGAATTACCGTAGATTTTAAGGTGCCAAAACGAGTAATCCTATCAGTTTGTCAAATCAAAATTGCACTGGTGGGACTGCAACAATTGACTCATCCTGGCATCTCACCCTTTCCACAGAGTGTTATAGAATACATTCCACTTTCCTGGCTGAGTGCAATAGTAATAACCAAAAAAAAGCCCAACCATCCAAAACAAAGTACTATGCACTGCGCCATTACTGTAACTATTCATTCCTTCCAGCTCTGTTTCATCCTGACCACAGGAAAATGCACTGCAATTATTTTAGTAGCGTTATTCCGATGGCATCTCACAATCCCACAATACACCACAATCGAATTCGAGAGCAGCAAGCTGAAGTAAATCATGAACAAAACTTATTCCCGTTACCCAAGTAGATATTTCCAATTTGATCCCTTTCCTTTCTTAAAAAAAATGGTCGAAATCTAATGCAATATAATTAAAGCTTCAGAGTGATCTGAAACATTAACGTCATTTCTCTTAGCATAAATGCTGCCTGACCCTTTGAGTATTTCCAGCATTTTTATTCCCCTTCAAGATATGTATTTCCAACCAAACAGAACAAACTCTTCTTTCAATGACCCCTTTGCTTGGCCTCCTGTGTCAAATGACCTCTTCCTCTGCCGCAAACCTTAAATTCATATCAAACCATAAAGGTTTATAACGTGGTCATTTGAAAAATCCTTGTCCATCTGCCCAAAAAATATGGACGGTTCAGGATCATCTCACTTTCCCCATTCTTTCTTTGCAGATTGCATTCTTTAAATATTCATAAAGTACTTAAAAAATAAAGGGACCTTCCTCCGCAGATCTAATTCATTTAAGATTGTGAACCCTAACTCCAGTTACCAGCTCCACCTGTTGCTCCCGTAAGACTGCAGGGGGCGCTGTATTATACACAATGCCCACCCTCCGCCCCACGCCAAAACACTCCGTTGCAGCTTCCAAAAACAATGGGGCGTGACTAAAATGAAACGGAAAATATTAGTAAAAAGTAGTGGATCCATTCCTTTATGGTCAGTATCGGTAATGTGAGTGGAGATCAGGGATTGATTATTTTGAAAGATATCTGATTTTGTCTCACCCTCTCACGACACCCAGTGCCCATGAGGCCTTGCGGTGGCGGTTAGCTCACGTGACCCGGGTCAGCTGACAGCTAGTGCGTTCGCTCTCTCGCTCGGCGGAGATGGAGTTTCTCTACGGCAATCCCTTCAGCACCCAAGTCGGTCAGCGAGTTGGTAAGGAACGCGATAGCGCACTAGCATGAAGCAGTGGGGAGGGTTCTGCTGAAAGCGGCAAAGCTGATTCACTTCAAACTCAATTTCAGAAGCTGTCAGTTGCATTGAGAAAGGATTTTGATGGCCAAAGTTCGGGCCACAAATGATTGACAACAACGCGGGCCAATGGGACGGTAGTGTTTTTGGTGTTAGCCAATGTGGCGTGCGATAGGCGGTGCTTATGAAGTTGATTGAAGGTTCCGGGTAAAGTGGGCGGACTTTTGAAGCTGTAGGTTTAGGGACCAGACTTAAAATGTTAAAACACTAGAAACTGCAGATTGTGGAACTTGAGGCCGCAAGCTACTGCTGGAGGAACTCAGCAGGTCAGGCAGCACCAGTGGGGGCAGTGTTGGGGTTGAGATCTGTAAACAAAAACACTACAGAGGTTGAAAATCTGAACCGAAAACCCGAATATTCGAGATTCTCAACTGGCCAGGCAATTTCTGTGCAGAGAGAAGAGCGAGAGCAGTTCCTTTTGGGTTGATGAACATTCAGATGAAAAGTCATCAAGCTGAAATGCTGTTCTGTTTCTAGAGGCTGCTTGACCTGAGTATCAACAGTTCTCTGTTTTACTAAAAATATTTATTTCAGGGATTCATTGAAAATTGTGCAATTAAAATACCCAGGGTTCTAATTTCACCATAGGCTTCATGTCATCTAGTCTTAAAAATACTCAGTGACTCAGCATCCACTGATTTCTGGTCTGGAGAATACTAAAGTTTAATATCCTTCTTAAAAGAAGAACTTCCTTGTTGCACCCCTTTTTATCCAGACCCTGTGTCACATCAGTGGGAATATCCTCAAGGCATCTACTCAATTGAATTCTCTCAGAACTCATTGTATCTTTTGTTTAGAGGTACAGCGCAGTAAAAGCCTCTTCTGCCCCACCGAGCCTGTGTAACCCAATTACACCCAGGTGACCAATTAGCCTACTAACCTAATCATCTTTGAATGTGGAAGGAAACCCATACGGAGAACATACGTCCTTACAGGCAGTGGCGCGAATTGAACCCAGATCGTTAGCGCTGTAGTAGTGTTGTGCCAACCACTATGCTGCTGTGCAATCTTGACTGTTTTGAACCAATTCATCTTTTATTCAGAAATCCCATGAGAGGGATTCTTCAAGAGAGGGTGCCTTTGTTTCAGCGGCCAATTTTCTGAGCTTTCTTTGCATTTGGAGCTGTTGGAAGGTTGAGCAACTGAACTGTGGCCCTGTAGTTCAGGGGCAGGGGAGAAAACAAATATAGTTATGATTGGGGATAGTGTAGTCAGGGGAATAGACACAATTCTCTGTCGCAAGGATCAGAGAGTCCCAAAGACTGTGCTGCCTTCCTTGTACCAGGGTTTGGGACGTCTCATCTGATTTGCAGAAGATTTGGAATGGGAGGGGAAAGATTCCATTGTTATGGGCCCTGTGGGTACCAACAATGTTGGAACAATAAGGGAAGATGTTACCCTGAGGGAATTTGAGCAGTTATGGACAAAATTAAAATGCAGAATCAAAAAGGCAAATTGGCACAGTTAATAAGAGCAGAGAACTAAATTTTGACTCAAAGATTGGTCGTAGGAGCAGCAGGTTTGAATTTGTAGATCATTGGCACTAGTATTGGGGAAAGAGGGAGCGGTTCTGATGGAATAGGCTCCACCCATCCAAACCAAGCTGGGATCAGGATCCTGGAGAAGGCTGTGGATAGGGTTTTAAGCTAAGTAGCTCCAGGACAGCTAGTGTTGTTCTGGAGCTACATTTCTGCAAGAATAAGCACACAGCAGTTCCTCATGTTTTACTGTTAGAGTTAGCTTGTCTACCACCGAGCGGACACTGGAGCATGGCTGTGATAGGAGGGGCCAGTTTCCAATGCAGCATGGACTTCAGTACGCCTGCTGCACCTCTGCCCTCTGCCATACCGCCTCCGGTGTCTCCTCCCCTGAGCGGCTGCAACACGGTAAGATGGCCTGCTCCATGCAACAACCAGTGCCATGCAGTTCCCCAACCGTCGGTGTTTCCAAGGAGCCCGACTTGAGTATTCTACATTACTGACGTCCAACAGAGCCCTGCGATTACACAAAAAATAATTTGCACCGTTTGTTGGACCTCCTCTGGGTGGCTGTAGCAGGTGATGACACGGTATTCAACAAGCCCGTTCTAGGAGGTCGACCTTCTGTGCTTGGTGTTCTTAATGTCCAGCAGTGTCTTGTGATTAACAGAGGGATGTAAAGGATGAAAAATGACACCATTGGTTGGACCCAGAGAGGCTGCTGTGACCATGCACGCCTTTGTCTTACTGGAAACTGCAAGGGTAAAAAGACCCTGATGGTGTTGTATATAAGTCTCCGTACAGTAGCCTCGACGTGGGGTACAAATTACAATGGGAGATAGAAAAGGCATCTAAAAAAGGCAATGTTACGATGGTCATGGAGGATTTCAGTATGCAGGTAGGTTGGGAAAATCATGTTGATGCTGGATCCCAAGTGAAGGAATTTGCAGAATGCTTATGAGATGGCTTTTTAGAGAGAGCTTGTGGTTGAGCCCACTCGGGGGTGGCGGGGGGGGAGAAAGCAATTCTGGATTGTGCCTTGTGTGATGAACCCGTTTTGGTTAGGGATCAGGAACCCTTACAAGAACCTTTAGTAGTCAATAATCATAACATGGTGAAATTCACTCTGTAGTTTGAGAGTGAGACACTTAAAATCTGATGTATCGGTATTATAGTGGAGTAAAGGATTCTTCAGAGGCATGAGAGAGGAGTTGGTCAGTTGATTGGAAGGGGACACTATTGGAGATTGCAGAAGAACAGAAATGGCTGGTGTTTCTGGGAGTAATTGGGAAGAGACAGAATTAGTTCATCGCAAAGAAGTATTTTAAAGGGAGAATGAGGCAATCGTGGCTGACAATAGTCATAGTCATACTTTATTGATCCCGAGGGAAATTGGGTTTCGTTACAGTTGCACCAACCAAGAATAGAGTATGGATGTAAATTATACCAGGAAATAAGTCCAGGACCAGCCTATTGGCTCAGGGTACCGGACCTTCCAAGGGAGGAGTTGTAAAGTTTGATGGCCACAGGCAGGAATGACTTCCTGTGACGCTCTGTGTTGCATCCCGGTGGAATGAGTCTCTGGCTGAATGTACTCCTGTGCCCAACCAGTCCATTATGTAGTGGATGGGAGACATTGTCCAAGATGGCATGCAACTTAGACAGCATCCTCTTTTCAGACACCACCGTCAGAGAGTCCAGTTCCATCCCCACAACATCACTGGCCTTACGAATGAGTTTGTTGATTCTGTTGGTGTCTGCTACCCTCAGCCTGCTGCCCCAGGACACAACAGCAAACATGATAGCACTGGCCACCACAGACTCGTAGAACATCCTCAGCATCATCCGGCAGATGTTAAAGGACCTCAGTCTCCTCAGGAAATAGAGACGGCTCTGACTCTTCTTGTAGACCACCTCAGTATTCTTTGACCAGTCCCGTTTATTGTCAATTCGTATCCCCAGGTACTTGTAATCCTTCACCATGTCCACAAGGGAGGTCAAAGACAGGATAAAAGCAAAAGAGAAGGCATACAATACAGCAAAAATTAGTGGGAAGCTAGAGGATTGGAAAACTTTAAAACCAACAGAAAACAATTATAAAGACAATAAGTGGAGAAAAGATGAAATATGGAGGTAAGCTAGCCAATATAAAGGAGGGTACCAAATGTATTTTAGGGAAGGAAGATTGACACGAGTCGGGTAGAAAATGTTGCTGGAGAGGTAGCAATGGAGGACAAAGGAATGTCCAAGAAACTGATTGAATGTTGTGCATTAGTCTTTACTGCGGAAGACACCAGCAGCTTGCCAGAAATTCGAGTGTTGGGGCAGAAGCGAGTGTGGTCACTATTACTAAGGAGAAGGTACTTGAGAAGCTGAAATGTCTAATAAGTCACCTGGATCAAATGGACTACACCCCAGGGTTCTGAAAGAGGTAGCTGAAGAAATTATGGAGGCATTAGCAATGATCTTTCAAGAATTACTGGAGTCTGGAATGGTTCTGGAGGACTAGAAAATTGCAATAGTCAATCCACTCTTTTAAAAAAGGGGAGGCAGAGGCCAGGATATTATAGGCCTGTTAGCCTGACTTCAGTGGTTGAGGGTCGATAGTTAAGGATGAGGTTTCAGGGTACTTGGGTGCACAAGATAAAATAGCCCAAAGTCAGCATGGTTTCCTTGGGGAAAATATTGGCTGACAAAAGTGTTGGAATGTTTTGCGGAAATAACAGGCAAGATAGACAAAGGAGAGTCAGATCTTGTATACTTGGATTTTCAGAAGGCCTTTGACAAGGTGTCACACGTGAGGCTGCTAACAAGATATGAGCCCATCGTTTTACAGTCTGTAGCCCAGGAAAGATACTAGCACGTACAAAATATTGGCTGACTGGTAGAAGGCAAAGAGTGGGAATAAAGCTGACCTTTTTGGCTGCCAGTGTTTCCACAGTATTCCACAGGGGTTGGTGTTGGGAACCATTTCTTTTCACATTACATGTCAGTGATTTGGATGAAGGAATTGATGGCTTTGTGACCAAGTTTGCAGAGATGAGCAAAGATAGGTAGAGGAGCATGTAGATTGAGGAAGCAGGAAATCTGCAGAAAGACTTGGACAGATAAGGTGAACGGGCAAAGAAGTAGCAGATGGAATACAGTGTGGGGAAGTGTGTGTGTGTGCGCGCATTAGTAGAAAAAACTATAGGGAGTGATGGGGAGTGAATTCAGAAATCAGAGGTGCAAAGGGACTTTGGAGTCCTAGTGCAGGATTCCCGAAAAGTTAACTCGCAGTTTGAGTTAGTGGTAAGGAAGTAAAATGCAATCTTGGCATTCATTTTGAGGGGACTAGAATATTAAAGTACGGATGTGATGCTAAGGCTTTCTAAGGCATTGTTCACGGCATTGGGAGTATTGTGAGCAGTTTTGGGCCCCATATCAAGGGAATGATGTGCTGGCGTGTGAATGGGTCTGTTGGACGTTCACGGGGATGATCCCGGGAATGAAAGGGTTACCATATGAAGAGCGTTTGAAGGCTCTGGGCCTGTATTTGCTGGAGTTTAAAAAAAAATTGAGAAAGGATCTCATTGAAACCTACCAAGTATTGAAAAGCTTAGATAGAGTGGACATGGAGATGATGTTTTTAGTAGTGGGAGAGTCTATAGGACCAGAGGGCACAGCCTCCGAAGAGAAGAACATCTCTTTAGAACTAAAATGAGGGTGAATTTTTCTAGCCAGAGGGTGCTGTGGAATTTGTTGCCATGGATGGCTGTTACAGGGCTGTCTTAAGGTTACAGGGAGAAGGCGAGAAGAAGGAAAAGAAGAGAGATTAGCTTATTTGTCACATGTATATTGAAACATACAGTGAAATACGTTGTTTTGCGTCAAAACAAATCAGTGAGAATTGTGTTGGGCAAGACTTGCCAACGAAGCCCACAACTTACTAACCCTAAATCGTACCTCTTTTGAATGTGGGAGCAAACCAGGGCACACAAAAAAAAACCCACATGGTCACAGGGAGAGTGTACAAACTCCGATCTTACAGCTGGTGCTGGAAAGCCTGTTGCTAACTGTAATGCTATAAAACAGCCATGATTAAATGACAGAGGAGACTTGAAGAACCTAATGGTCTCATTCTGCTCAAATGGTCAGTGGTTCCAAGGCAAATTTTAAGATGGACAAAACTGTATTGAATACTCTAAATACATTCGCATTAAACCTGTCTAGGCTTGTCATACAGGTTCTGTTATTGCTGTCCTCTTGTGATGAAAGCTAGCATTTCATCTGTCTTAATTAGTTCTTGTATCAGTTCAGTTTTGATGTTTTTGTCTGTTTGCTTTTTGTTTTGCTGCCAAATGTTTAACATTTCTGAATGTTCTGAGATTGTGGAAATCTCAATTTCCACTTTACTTTGTTTCCTTAACCTTTCCCCCCCAAAAATGCTCTGAGTCATTGTTCCTTCGCTAGAAGGTAAGCACCTCAAAGTCAAAGTTGAGTTTATTGTCATATGCACCAGTACATGTATGCATAGGTGTGATATGTCTGTGAAGGAAATTATGATTTGCAGCATGAACATCTCTCAGGCTTTTAAGGAGATGAGAAAACACTGCATTTTATTTAGCTCATAAACATGAGAAAGTCTGCAGATGCTTGAAATGTGGAGGGAGGAGAAGATGGCGGCACGATGCAGCGCGCGCGGCCGTTCCGAATGACTATCGATATGTGTAACTAGGGGCTGTGCATCAATCTAGATTTGATGGGGACAGCCATGAAAGCACAGAGGAACATCTGGAGTAACTTCTGAAATGCCTGCTTCGCTGCTGCTGCTATTGTGCGATCGAGAATCTCCGGGGGGCGGGGGGAAGACCCCAAATCCTCGGCTTTGCCTATTGCCTGTTGCTGGGGCCGGGTTCGAAGCGCTCGGCAGAGATGGTGCTCGGTGCATCGGTGTCGGAGAGCTGGTCGGAGGCTCGGAGTTTTTCGGACGGACTCAGAGTCAGACTGTGGTCGGATGCTTCCAGTATGCTGCATGAGCAAGTTGGCGGCGCTGGAGGTTTACTGTCTGTGTGAGATGATGGGACTTTGAGAGACTCTGAGACTTTTACCGTGCCCATGGTCTGTTCTTATCAAATTACAGTATTGCTTTGCACTGTTGTAACTATATAATTATGTGGTTTTTGTTAGTTTTTAAGTCGGTATGTCATGTGTTTTTGTGATATCATTCTGGAAAAAACATTTTTATCATTTCTTAATGCATGTATTACTAAATGACAATAAAAGGGAGCTGCGTGTCCTCTTAATCATAACCATAAATCCAAAGCAACACACTCAAAATGCTGAAGGAACTGAGCAAAACAGGCAGCATCTACGAAAACGAGTAAATAGTCAACGTTTCGGGCTGAGACTACCCGAAGAAGGGTCTCAGCCTGAAATACTGACTGTTTATTCATTTCCATAAGTGCTGCCTGGCCTGCTGAGTTCCTCCAGCATTCTATGTGTTGCTTTCCATTTTATTATTGGGAAATGAAACTTCATTCAGCACGTTATGCTTTCTTGTACCAAGCAATGCTTATTCATTCCTGAATGTTTGAATGATCTTCCTTGAAGAGTTGCAGGCATCGTGTGGGGAAGGCACAGAAGCATTACAATAGACCAGGACCTTGTGCATGATCAGATGACCCTCCTCCATCTTCAGTCAGAATGCGGTGTGTTAATTATGAATGAAGCATGCTGATTTATAAAAATTAGGATTGGGAATAGGAATAATTAGTACCTGAAGCCTGCTCCTCCATTCAGTAAGACTATGGCTGATCCAACAGCCACCTTCCAGTTTCTCCTCATATCCTTCAGTTTAAATGCTTGTCAGTCTCTGCCTTGAATGTGCTCAGTGACTCTTGTTTCCACTACAATGTGAGTTTGAGGATTTCAAAAATTCTCATCCCTTTGAGACAAGAAAATCCTCCCTGTTTAAAATAGACAACTATATATTTTGAAGCTATGCTGCCTCCAGAGGAAGCAACTTTCTATCTTCCACTTTGTCTATCCCCTCAGAATCTAAAACGTCAATAAAATCATATCTTGTTCAAAGTAAATGTATTATCAAAAGTACGTATACTGTGTACCACCTTGAAATTTATCTTCTTGCAAGTAGCCTCAAAACAGAAACACAATAGAACCCATTTAAAAAAAAACACATGCAAAGCCCATCAAACACCCTATATATGGGGGGGGGGGGACAAATCATGTAAACAATAAAAGTAGAGAAGTAACACAGAATATTAACTGCAGAGTCCCTGAGAATGAATCCACAGCCACAGAGCCAGTTCACTGCTGAGGCGAGTGAAGCTGGTTCAGGAGCCTGATGCTGCAGGCCACAGCCTCAGAGCCAGTTCACTGCTGAGGCGAGTGTCGACGGTTGCAGGCTGCAATTGCAGAGTTGGTTCAGCGTTGAAACACCTTGATCAAATTGTGCAAATATTTTTTTTAAAAAGTAGCAAAAACACATGGAACATGAGCTTGTATCTTCTGAGTGAGTGAGTGCCCAGCCCACTCAACCTTTCATCATGCATCAACCTCCTGTTCCAGAAATTATTCCAGTTGACCTACACAATGCCTGCAAGGCAAGTACATCCCGAAATATTGGGGACCAAAGCCGTACAATGCTCTGCTGCTTATGTATCACTCCATGTAGAGTTGTTGAAGCAAATCGTAGCAATTCAGTTTCCAACCCTGCTTGAGTGGTTGTCTCAGCAAGGTCAGAAATCTGGCTTTACTATGGCTATCGCTCTCATAGAATCTGTTTGCCAATTTTCATTTTCTTTTCAGCACGCGTTACTTGACGCTTATGCAGATGATTTCATTTTATTTATTATTTCTATTTCACGATACAGTGTGGAGTAGGCCCTTCCTGGCCTTTGAGCCTCATCATCCCAGCAACTCCTGAGAGACCTGAATGCCCCTTTGTCTTGAAAGCACAGGACAATTTACAATGACCAGTTAATCTACCCGGGACATCCTTGGAGTGTGGGCGGAAACCAGAGGACCCAGAGAAAATCCACACTTTCCACAGAGACTTCTTACAGAATGGCACCGGAATTAAACTTTGAACTCCGGAACGCGCTGAGCTGTAATAGCGTAGCGCTAACCGCTGCACTACTGTGGCACCATGATGTGGCTTCATCTTTCAGAAAATGGTGATTCAGGATGGTTTTCTGGGAACGCAACCACCCCGTAGTTGAAATTTGTGATGTTGTGGGTGTTGATTATCATTTCACATGAGACTGGTTTTTAGTAGTAATTTTAAAAAGTCCTCCAAGTAGTGGAAATCTGAAAATGGAGAACACTGGAATATTTTCAGTTGGGCAGTGTCTGTAAAAAGAAGTAATAACTACTTTTATACAGCGATGTCGTTGCAGTTTTGGCATTTGCACAGTTCACGGCATTTTAAGTTAAAGTCTGTGGGAATACTCTGTAGTAACTAAGGTGTGCAAAAGAAGATTGTTTGTGTGTCACACTCGATCACTTTTCTCAAGTCCCTGAAGAGAAGGGACGATTAAAGTCCAACAGGTGACAGTTGGATATAAGGGCATTGACATTGCGAGCTGGGTTCAATGCTTGTAGGAGTACATTCCAAGCAGAACAGTTGTTGCACTGTTATATTCAGCAGCTCATGGAGGTCTTGATTGTTCTGCTACCTTGGCTGAACTATCGATATCTAACTCAGGACAGACTACTGCGAGCAACCTTCCCTCAAATTTGTAATGACCATTGTGTGCAAAAATCTTGTGCAATTTTTTGCCCAGTGACGACAACATGTGCACACTGCATTTTATATACAGAGGTATTCATTTTAACGGCTAACAAAACACTGTTTTTAAGAACTTTGATCTCCTCTGCGTTTGATTGCTTCTGCTCTCGTTCATCTGCACTCACTCAAAACATAAGTAGTAAGCCTGTAGCAGGTAATGAAGAGTTTTCTTGCCAGAGCTTTTCCTCGCTAAAAAAGTCAAGTTTAAAAAGTCAAGTTTCCAAATATCTTCCCACTCGCAAATTCTCCAGCAACTCTTGCATTGGCGACAGTACATGAAGGTAACACGAGTTTCTGGATTGTACATGAATATTTCTCGTGGCTGTTTATTCCTGACCTCATGAACTTTCTGCGTAAAGGTTTCTACTGTTTCGTTAAGCTATTCCACTTTAAATGAACTAGCAGTTCTTTTGCACTCAATGCCCTTTGCTTCTTTAGAATTCGACATAGTGAATCAATAATTTCTATATTAAAAACAGCATAAATACGCTAGTTCTAAAATCTGCAGACAAATCATCGCAAACTCCACGTTGTCAACACCATCCGCACCAGAAACCAGAAATGTGATTGTGTACAATCTTGAAATATACTTAACATACTTAATGAGCTAGACGTGCAGTTTAGATTCCTTTGTGCGCTAGTAGTAAAACGTGTGTGCACACACCTTAGAGGGAGCATTGACTACGGCCCTGCCTTGTTTGTAATGATGTGTGCATTTAGAATAGCTTAATGTGCAACCCTAGTAACTGATGCTTTACTACTGTAATGTAGTTATTCTGAGCCACTAGTCGTCAAGTAATGCAGCAACCCTTCCGAGTTTAAAAGAAGTTATTTCTTCAGCACTGTTTGGTGAACAAAGGTTTTCTTTATATAATAAATAAGTGTATCCAGAATCAGGTTCCATATCACCGGCATATGTCATGAAATTTGTTAACTTTGTGGCAGCAGTACAATATAATACATGATAATATAGAAAAAAACTGAATTACAGTATGTGTGGTGTGTGTGTACGTATAGGTGTATGTGTGTGTATATATATATATATATATATATATATATGTGTGTGTGTGTGTATGTATATATATATATATATATATATATATATATATACACACACACACACACACACACACACACACACACACACACACACACACACACACACATATATGAGGGAACGTGTTGTGTCCTTGAGCAAGGCACTTAATCACACATTGCTCTGCGACGACACTGGTGCCAAGCTGTATGGGTCCTAATGCCCTTCCCTTGGACAACATTGGTGTCGTGGAGAGGGGAGACTTGCAGCATGGGCAACTGCTGGTCTTCCATACAACCTTGCCCAGGCCTGCGCCCTGGAGAGTGAAGACTTTCCGGGCGCAGATCCATGGTCTCGCAAGACTGACGGATGCCTCTGTATAAAATATAATTTAAATTAGTAGTACTATTAGAAGTAGAAATAAAGAAAGTAGTGAGGTAGTATTTGTGGGTTCGATGTCCATTCAGAAATCGGATGGCAGAGGGGAAGAAGCTGTTCTGGAATTGTTAATCATTGAGTGTGTGCCTTCCGACTTATAGCAATGAGAACAAGGCAGGACCTAGGTGATGGAGGTCCTTAATAATGGATGCTGCCTTTTTGAGGCATCCCTCCTTGAAGATGTCCTGGATACTATAGAGCCTAGTGCCCATGATAGGGCTGACTAATTTTACAGCTCTCTCCAGCTTATTTCGATCTTGTGCAGTAGCAGCCCCCCCCGTGCCCCCCCATACCAGAAGATGATGCAGCCAGTTAGAATGCTCTCCATGGTACATCTGTAGAAATTACATGGTCCATCTGAATTAACAATTCCAGTCAGCAGTACAATCTTCGGCTGTGACTGATGGTGGAAATTACCAAAGCATGCCCTTTGCAGTTGGGAATTATGGTGTCACTGTTAACGAGCTATAGGCTCTTGAGTCAATGTGTCAATTAAAAATTCATTATGGGTCTCCAGACAGCTTGATTTATTTATTTTTTTATTGTAAGGCCTCATTGAGTGGAAATAAACCAATAAAGTATGATCTGATATAAAAATATACAAAGGTGAAGTTCCTTTGTATATGTTCATGGCACAGAAGGAAATCATTTACCTAACTTTGAGAAGGTTGTCCAACTAAATCTTTCCCCTCCTCTTTTCCATAGCTCTGCGTTTTCCCCCATGCTACCTGTAGTACAGGTTCCTAATGTGAAGAGTGCTTTTTTTTAAAACTAGAAAAACAGCCTGATGTACTGCACAGTCTAGTGTACCAGATGAACTTGTTCAGCGGGAATTAGTATTTTATAGTCAGTAAATTTTTCTTGATCATTTTATTAATTGTTTCACAAGACTGTTGAGATAAGTTACTATTGAAGTGGATAATTTAAACCAGGTTGCTATGTCCTTGTAACAAGGCTACGGAGGTTTATAGTAAACAAGCCTGACTGCTCATTGGTTTAACTTTCAGATTTTAATATTTGATGGATTTGTAACTTGGCTTTTCTAGAGTAAACCGAGGGTTCTTTTACTTCAGCTTGAAAATCATTTGTGACTTCTGTTTTGGGGGAAAAATGGTAGACTCCTGTTGATTTGATTCTGTGCTGAGGTGCTCCTAATGTGAACTGCTTGTAACCCAGATGGTTTGCAAATTGGAAATGTTGTAAACAGAGTTCCCAAGCAGCAGGTGGCAAACCCATGCCACTACTCTCCCAAACAAATGTGTGGATTGTACCTAACTCGGGTGGGTCTGTATATTGGGGGAACAGGGTTCCTTGTCCTTCTCCAGTGAAGTTTTCTTATATTCAAGGTTCTAAGTTCAATGTTGTAGAATGCAGCAATTTCCCATTTTCCCCATTATTTGGATACTTGGAATCAGTCCCCCAGGCTTTTGTTAAGAAATCAAAATGCTCTTTGTCCCATCAAGTCAGTATATTTATGGGAACAGACTTCTTCAAGTATGACTATTCTAATTTACACATACAAAATATAAACAGATTAACACTGAAAAATTAATTGTCATTTCTTTTTACTTAGCAAAATTTTAGAGTAAAAATGGGTTTTGGTTGCTTCAGCTATTGTGTCGTAGTTCTCCCCTTCTTTTCCAGTCCTGCTGAAGGGTCTCGGCCTGAAACATGGACTGTTTATTCTGTTCCGTCGATGCTGCCTGGCTGGCTGAGTTCCTCCAGCATTTTGCGTGTGTTCCTCTGTTTATGAAGTAGGATCAGATCAGAAATTGTACTGCAATTCATGCTTTTCTCAAGTTGAGTTTGAAAGTATACAGTATTAAGTTTTTTAAAAATCCATGCCATTTCTCCTGAAAAAGCCATTAACTCGAGTGAGCAACGATTACTTGAGCAATCAGTACCATTTTGTATAGTTAACTGATATGTGTTTAGAATGAATATCATTATTTTTAGGTTGATCAGTTTGTGCATTTTTTTCAACTTAAAAGTAGGTACTCCTTAAGAATTAGGGGAGACACATAGGCTGGGACAGGGGTTCCAGTCTGATTGTTGCTTGGTGGATTTGCGTCACCTTCTATAGTTTGCCTGCCAATTGATCTATCAGGAATGCAAGCTAGTAACTGGTGAGAATGATCCCTAGATTTGGAACTGTGTTACAAGGGAAGTGTTTAGATATTCACATGGCACCGTTTGAGTTCCACATGAGATGTGCAAGAACACTATATAGCCAGTGAGAAACTATTTGACCTCCCTGTTGGAATGTAGAAAATGCACAGCAGACTTCCAAACACAGCAATGTAATAAAGAACAGATAATTGGTTTGTTAAGGACTTGAAGAATTCAATTGACCCTGGGTAATATGTCTTAGGGAAACTGGGAATTGCTCAGTGACAAGGACATCAGTTTATTTGAACAGATTACGGTTTTGGAGAAGGAAGTGCTGAGCATGGTGTCCAGCTGGCTGAATGTATATCCCACAGTTGTGGGGCAAAAGGAAGCGAGCAAGTGGACAGGTGTATGATGCAGTGCTGAAAGAAGTGCAAGGAAGGAAATGGGGACCAAGATGATAAATTGTAACAGGTTCAAGGTTGGTGCCAGTACCTGTAAGAAGAGCTTTGAAATAATCACCTCTGCTGTTGATGAAGGCTCAGATTGTCTTTCTCTTTTGTCCCATTGTGTCTGCTTCACCATTCAGTAAGTTCATGGATGGTATTTCGCGTCAGTTCCATTTTACTGCACTAACTCTGTCACGTGATCGGCAACAATGAATATATCGAGTCAGGATTTATAAACAAACAAGCATTTATTAAACCCTGATAAACAATGGGGGAAAAAAAACAAACAAAAACCCTAACCGGAAGTAAACGGCTATGTGGCCATTCAGTAAACCACTACTTAAAGCGATAAATGCAAAACCTGTTCTTAAAGCGATAAATTCAAACGCAGTTCTTCAAATGGTAAATTTTAAAGTCCAAGAGATTTATATAGTCAATTAGGAGAGACTTTCATGAAATAACAAATTCCTCAAAGACACAACGTCACTGCCACTCCCAGCCGGATCCTGCCTTGTCCACAGGATTCACGACGACGGAAGTAAAACAGTTTAAAGGCACTGACCTCTTCCTCCTGGATACTGCACAGCCTTTTCTGCTGCCTTTTTAGCAGAGGCTACTTCATGCAGATCACTCTTTCTTGAACGAATTCAATAATGGTCGGTCCTTTCCAAACCCGTCGAACGTCTCCTTCAGGGTCCCGTCTTCACTCTCCAGTGTTACTGAAAAGATACATTAACAAACCTGGCAGCGATTAGTCAAACTGCCGGCCCAGTACTTCTATACCTTACAATAGAACATAAAACTCCATTTAAAGTCAAAACCGCGTCATAATGCAAATACGCAGCAGAGCGGAGTATCTCATTGACATTCTAACTGGAAAACTAGTTGTGTCACCAGGGGTTTTCCCTTTTATACCCCTGGTGAACATGTCATCACGTGACCTCACGTTGGTGGGAAAATTACATCAGGTGACCTCCAAAAGACCATTACATCATTCTCACAAGAAAGTCACACGATCTCTATGAGGTATGTAACAACTCCAACTCCTTAGATTCCCTTTATATGCAAGTGTCTTCAAAGTTCAAAGTAAGTTTATTATCAAAGTGCATATGAGGTCTTAGTCAGGGTCGACCATGGATGTGGTGTCCTAGCTATCTAGATATGCAAGCCTGGGCAGTATGATATGGAGAGCAGGCTGTTGCCCATGTAGCAAACTCCCCCTCTCCACGTATCTGAAGAACCCAAAGGAACGGCAGAGACCGATGCAGTTTGGCACCAACAGTGTCGCAGAAGTTGCTAGTCAGCATTGAACTCAACGTAGGACTGCCTTAGGGACTTCAGCTCCTGAATTTTCCCTCTGGCTTTACTCCTAAAGCCTTCCCCGTGAAGGCAGCGGAGGTTTGAGATCAGAGATATCCCTCTAGATGAGCTGCAACCAAGGCTGATGAGCCCCGTCTGCCCAGAGTGACTGGTTTTAAGACCCCAGTAACCCACCTTTGCCCCTTCTTCTGTCAGCAGAAACGGTTCTGCTGGGCTTAGTAGCTAAGCCACACGTGAAGTCCAGGAGCTGGACTTGGATGTCAGAGGCTATTTGAATTACACGCCATTGGGGCATTTAATAGGTTGTCTCCACTACCGCCCCCATCTATAACAATCTTAATGAACCAAAAGTATATACATGTCGCTGTATTCAACCCTGAGATTTATACTGTTGTGGAGATTCACAGTAAATACAAAGAAACACAATAAACTCAATGAAACGCTGAACAAGATGGATAAACGATACCCCTCTGGTTCAAGAGCTTGATTGTTGAGGGATAATAATTGTCCCTGAAGCTGCTGGTATGACTCCTGTACCACCTCCCTGATGGCAGCAGCAAGAAGAGTTCATGACCTGGATGGTGGGGGGGGGGGGGTCCTTGATGAATGTTGCTTTCCTGCGACAGCATTCCTTGTAGATATTCTTCAGTGGTGGGGAGGGTTTTACTCATAATGGACTTGACTGTATCCACTAACTTTCTGCTCAAGGGCATTGGAGTTTCCACGTCAGGATGTGATTCAGTCAGTATACTGTCCACCGCGCATCTACAATCAACAGAAGTTCAACAAGGTTTTAGATGACATGCGGAATCTTCACAAATTACTGAGAAAATAGTGTCACTGCCAGGCTTTCTTTATAATGGCACTTACATGCTGGGCCCAGGACTGACCCACTGTAATAATAATGTCAAGGAATATAAAGTTTCTGACCCTCTCCACCTCTGATCCCTCAAAGAGGACTGACTCATGGACCTCCAGTTACCTCCTGTAGTTAATAATTGGCTCCTTGGTCTTGTTAACACTGAGTGGGAGGTAGTGGTTGTGGAGGATGTGTTATTGCCAGTCCGAACTGACTGGGTTTGCAAGTGAGGAAATTGACCCCGATCAGAGTCACGTGAAGTCACAGGAGCAGGTGATGGATATTCATATGAGCAGCTGCTGCATATCACAAGTCCTGGTTTTGCGACCACTGACGCCAGGCAGACAATCTCTGAAGAGTATTGATAATGGCTGGGGTCACCTGTCTTGTAAAGATGCTGCCCAGAAGAAGGCAATGGCAAACCTCTTCTGTAGGAAAATTTTCCAAGAATAATCATAGTCGTAAGACCATGATTGACCATATCATGTGACACGGCACATCACGAACAAATGAATATTAGACTTTGGATTGGATGACTGCTGCTGCTGCTGATCATGAGACAATAAAATGAGAATAATTGAGAATAAACTGCAGCCAAATTGACAGTTTTTTTCAGAGGCTCAAAAATAAAAGTTTGTTGAGAAGTTTATCGAATGACTGATACCTAAGATCCATGCTCATTGTAAGGGACAGCATCAGATTCCTTCAAAAACACTGGATTCCAGTTAATTGAGCCATCAGTTAAATTGGGGAAACTGTTTATTTGGGACAACTCTGAAGGAAGAAACACAAACTTCCTATCCATATTCACCATGGAATAGGATCTTGATGGAGAATTCATGATGAGGGGGATGAGCTTCTAAATTATGTTATTTAAAAAGGGCTATTAGTTGTCTTGGTGGGTTTAGATGCCAGGGTCTGATAAGATGTATCCCAGACTGTGAAAGGAGGCAAGGGAGGAGATTGCTGGGGCCTTCACTGAATATTTTAAATCTTTCCTGGCTACAGAGGAGCTGTCAGATGATTGGAGGACAGCAAATGTGGTCACTTTATTGAAGAGCATTAGAGATAAGCCAGGTGATTACCAATCCATGAGTCTAATGTCAGTTGTAGGAAAATTATTGGAAATCTTTCTGAGGGGCAGGATTAATCTGCACTTAGAAAAAGTTAGGGTGGTGTGGGTCAGTTTGAACAATCTGACTGAAATCTTCAAAGGGGAAACCAAATGTATTGATGAGGGCTACATGGAGTGTAGCAAGGCCTGTGATAGGTTGTTATGTGGGAGATAGTTTTTTTGGTTTAGGTTTAGAGATGGAGCTTGGTTACAGGCCCTTCAGGCCTAAGGAGCCCGCAGCACCCAATTCCACTCGTGACCAATTAACTTACTAACCCATACGTCTTTGGAATGTGAGAGGAAGCTAGAGTACCCAGAGGAATCCCACATGATCACGGATCACAGTATTTTAGAAATATCTAGACAAAAGCTGAAATCCCTATTGTGTATGAGGCTAAAGACCAAGTGTCCAAATAGGATTCGTATAGATGGGTACTTGGTATGAGCGTGGTGGGCCGAAAGGCATATGACTGTTGGGCTTTTACTTCTAGCGGACTTTCTTTGATTAATAAGGGCATCAAAGGTTACGGAAAGAAGACAAGAGAATAGGCTTGAGAGGGAAAATAAACCAGCCATGACTGAATGGTGGGGGAGACTCAATGGGCTGAATGGCCTCATTCTGCTCCTGTGTATTATGGTCTTATAATTCAAAACAATTTTTAAAAAATGTTCTTGTATCTTTTGTTTCTGTTTTCAAAAACAATCTGGTTGATGTTGTTACTGATCATAATTGGATCAGTTTCCTATGAAACTGTACTCTAGTTTGTGAGTGTAATCTCTGAAGTTGTAGTTGCTGAGCCAACAGAAACCAACAGTTTACATAACTGATTAGGTTGGTTTTGTTGGTTTGTTTGTATCACAAACAGGCCTGGCACATAACTTGTTGCTAGGGAATGATGTTCCATAGTCGTGCCCATCGTGACAAGATGGTAAGCGTCATCAGAGGCCCCAGCTGCTTGACGAAGCCCAAAGGTCTCCTCATTCACCATTCCTAATGCGTTCACGACTGAGGGTGCCGTGTACACATCTCATTAAAGGGTATGGCCACTTTGCCTCTGACTCTTCCCTAGCCAGGAGATTAAATTCACTGCCTGATTTTTGGTATGCAGTGTATACATTTAGTGCTGAAAGGGGAGTGTGATGAATAAAAAACAGACCTGTGGGAATTCAGTTTGTAAAGATTCACACATCAAAAAGAATGGCTGTGATACTTTTTGCTCCTTGCTCAGGCTGTTGATGGGGCAATGTAAATGCTCTATCCTGTGGGATAAAGAAAGGGTATTGTAATATTTCACGACACTGGTTAGATTTTAGTTTTCAGTTTATTCTAGATTTGGGTTTGCTCTCACTATGGTTCCATTGTTTCATTTCCAACCAGAGTAAACAACTTGCATTTGAGGTCTAAACAGGTTGTCTGACATCATGTTGTTGTGCATTGAAGCTTGACGTATTTCTTTTTAAATAAGGATGCATGTTACTGCAAAGATAACAGCATTCAGGAGGACACTGGATTTGCTTCTGTTTGAGTTTCGTATCTCCTTGTGATATGGGCGGCTCTTTGGCCCATCAGGCATGATAGCACCCAAATCAATCCCATCCTTCACTTGCTTCTCTAACCTTTTCTCATTCCACTGTGTAGTTTTTTTTTCTTACCACCCACCTGCTTAGGGACAGGTTGCAATAGCCACATCTTTGATATTTGGCAGGAAACTGGAGAAAGCCACGTCTCACAAGAAAACTGGGAAACTCCATTTAAATAAAAAAAACTGCAGGTCAGGATTGAACACTGGAAAAACTCAGTAGGTCAGGCAGCACCTATAGAGAGAAATAAACAGTAGGCTTTTTGGGGCGAGACCGTTCATCAGGACTCAAAGTCAGCTGTTTATTTCCCTTCATAGATGCTGTTTAACTTACTATGCTCCCAGCATTTTGTGTGTGTCAATCCATATTTTCAGCATCTGTGGTCTTGCTTGTGTCTCAGGTCAAGGTTGAACTGTCTTCAGTGAAGCTGTGAGTCGGCAGCAGTACCACCTACTCCACTCTACTGTCCCAGCACCTTATCTGCTCCAAATATTTACTCTCTGCACCCAGCTCTTCTCTTGGCATTGGCTCCTTATTCAGCCATGTCAAAGTTTATGCTGCTCCGCAAAACATTGCCGTGTTTCACCAGTGGCTCCTTGGCCATTGGTTTCACTTTAAGTACTTGTTTTCTAATTCTTTCACGATTTTATAGCTCATCAGCTCTGTAATCTCCCCTAGGCCTTCCACCCTTAGATCTAAAGGAATTTTTCTTTCCTGACCTTAATCACTTCCATTGTAACACATGCCATCAATTTTAAGGACACACCCTCTTTAAAAATGTCTCTACCTTTTGTATTTTTTCTCCACAGTATCTTGTGTCTACAATCACTAGTCAGGACTATGATTCTTCATTTACTGGATATGTGCAGCTCCAGTAACTCAAGAAACTCAACATTATGCGTGTCGAAGCAGTCTGCTTGTTTCTTTTATCATCTAAATCGTAGAACACTCTGTGTAATAGTACCTTCATTAGATGGACTGCATTGTTTTAAGGTGATGGATCATCATTGCCTTTTCTAAGGCAATTAGAAATGGATAATAAATTCGGAGCTTATGAGCAATGCTTACATCAAAAGAATATAATTTTAAAAAAATGATTATTGTCTGCCTTAGTAATGTAGAAAGGAGACAAGCAGACATCCACACTTGTATTTCATGTCCTCAAGAAATCCCAGAACGAATAAATACTTTTAAACTGCTCTGTCATTTAGGTCTTCAATGTAATGTCAGAATTGTGGCAGCCATCTTGCATCCGGTGAATTTCAACAGATACCTATATGGTGATGATCAAATATTCTGTTTGTGTGCTTGATTTGAGGAATAACTATTGGGCAGGATAGCAAGAAGAACTTGGATCACATAGGAGCAAGTGTCTCACAAGCTATCTTGGGGAATGTGCTTTTAGATTGTTTCGTAATGAGTGGTCACTAAAGAATTTGGACCTTTCGGACCATTATTGTAGGTTAATTACGACAGACTCCTTTTGCTTTTTATTTTTATTGCCTATGTTGAGCTAACACAAGAGTTAACCAGTGCTTTTATATATTTTATATATGTCCAATCACTCTTGTTCATTGAAATGGCTGTTATGGCTTTTTAAGATCAGTATTTCTCATCCTTATCTTTGGTCCAAATTCATCATTATTTTGTGTTAAGGTGATCAAATCTGTGGTACATCTTAGAGCACAGTGAAGTTCCCTTCAACTGTTGTTTGTCAGAACTCTACCATGGATGGTTCCAGGCCTGGCTGCGAAAGGAGGGTTGGAAATGGGGCTGGCAAACCCATCCCATAAAAAACCCATTGCTACAAAAACACTAACAGAAGCTCCAAAGACCTCACCCCTGGAAGAGGTTGGCTACACCAAGAAGATGAGTTACACCAGGAGCCATCTTGAAAGGATGGCCCAGAACAGAGGACCCTGGAGAGCTACTGTTGGCCACCTATGCCCTAGTAGGGTTTGTAAACGCAGTCTCTATATTTAGACCTTCAGTTCACACTGTTCTCTAGGTAGTCAAATTACTGGTTAGTGTTCTTCCCAGTGGGGTTGAACTAGCATGGGATAGGGAAGTACCTGGAACTGATTCTATTCAGATCGTATTGATTTGTTCATAATGTAAAAACAACAACATTTCATGTGTCGTTCTCACTCTGAGAACTTGGCCATGCAGCGAAACTCTTGTAATGCCCTGGTTAAGATTTCTACTGCTATGTTGTAGGTATTTCATTTTAGCAATTTTCTACAAAAGTGTTGTGTCCTCCTGGTAGAATGTTTTGGCTTCAGCTATAGAGATAGGAGTCCTGCTGTTCCACTTAAGAATGTTGTGTCAGCCAAGTAGGAAAAAGTTCTAGAGAGTTTGGTGATGGACAGTGTGGTTCGCGGGTCGTTTTGGCTGGGAGCTGTGGAGAGGACAGGAGGGAAGATGGCTGAGAATGCCGTGGGAGGAAGTGTTCCTGTTGCACAGAGTGCTTTGTGCAGATGAGTGGCTCCAAGGAAGAAGGGCCGATACTCCAGAGACAGAGCCCGTTTGTTTGAGGTGGATTTTGTGTGAAGTTCGGAATGTGTGTGCTTTGATGCAGACCGTGGGTTCAGCATGTGAGTAAAAAGATAACTGCAGGATGAGCTCCAACTTCATGTGCGCATTTGGACTGGTTTAACTATAATGGGTCTTTATTTTCTTATCTCCTTCCTACTAACTGTTTGCGATATAGCTGAAATTTGTAAATATACTTCCTTTTTAATTTTATGCGGTGCATGTCCTGTTATTTCTTGCCAACCGACAATTGTATATGGGCAGTATTTACAGAGCTTTGCTCAAATTGAGGTTTCTTTAATCGGAACATCACAACGTTCCTGTTTGTTTGAACCCCAATCATATCGATTCTCGATGCGCATTGTTTATGAAAGCTGGCCTTCTCGCCTCTGAATCCCATGGTTGTTAGCAGGGCCAGCTAAAGAGCCGAGTTTGCTTACCAGCCCGGTGACGGGGTTACGCTCTCTTTAAGTACTTCATGTTTACCTGAGTATTACATCTTCTGAGGTTGCAGTTTATTTCTGTGCTTTGTAATATAACGGTGGTACTCGGGCAGTCCCAGGGCGCCAAGAGTGATTAACTTTGTTTGGTTCTGAGGTGGCTGAAGAATCCATAGACTCCATCACAAGTGAGCATTAAGTGTCAGTAAAGTAATAAGTTGCACAAGAGCTCATATATTCACCTGACTGAGACTCTCATTTTTTAGTGTTTTACTGCAAGTTCTTTCTCCCATTTTTAATTGGTTGAGAGCCAGGAATTTCCATGAATTGATGAAATGTTTGCTGTATCCTCCTGATCATCATTGGGGGGTGGTATGGTAGCGTAGTTGTTAGCTCGTTGCTCTACGACGATCAACAATGGGGTTTCAGTTCCTACTGCCATTTCCAAAGGAGTTTGTATGTGCTCTCTGTGACTGCGCAGGTTTCCTCCAGGAGTTTGTTTCCTTCCACATTCCAAAGGCGTACGGTTAAGGTTGGTGAGTTGTGGGCATACTCTGTTGGCGCCAGAGGTTCACTATATATTAATGACTTGGATGAGGGAATTAAATGCAGCATCTCCAAGTTTGCGGATGACACGAAGCTGGGTGGCAGTGTTAGCAGTGAGGAGGATGCTAAGAGGATGCAGGGTGACTTGGATAGGTTGGGTGAGTGGGCAAACTCATGGCAGATGCAATTTAATGTGGATAAATGTGAAGTTATCCACTTTGGTGGCAAAAATAGGAAAACAGATTATTATCTGAATGGTGGCCGATTAGGAAAAGGGGAGGTGCAACGAGACCTGGGTGTCATTATACACCAGTCATTGAAAGTGGGCATGCAGGTACAGCAGGCGGTGAAAAAGGCGAATGGTATGCTGGCATTTATAGCGAGAGGATTCGAGTACAGGAGCAGGGAGGTACTACTGCAATTGTGCAAGGCCTTGGTGAGACCACACCTGGAGTATTGTGTGCAGTTTTGGTCCCCTAATCTGAGGAAAGACATCTTTGCCATAGAGGGAGTACAAAGAAGGTTCACCAGATTGATTCCTGGGATGGCAGGACTTTCATATGAAGAAAGACTGGATGAACTGGGCTTGTACTCGTTGGAATTTAGAAGATTGAGGGGGGATCTGATTGAAACGTATAAGATCCTAAAGGGATTGGACAGGCTAGATGCAGGAAGACTGTTCCCGATGTTGGGGAAGTCCAGAACGAGGGGTCACAGTTTGAGGATAGAGGGGAAGCCTTTTAGGACCGAGATTAGGAAAAACTTCTTCACACAGAGAGTGGTGAATCTGTGGAATTCTCTGCCACAGCAAACTGTTGAGGCCAGTTCATTGGCTATGTTTAAGAGGGAGTTAGATATGGCCCTTGTGGCTACAGGGGTCAGGGGGTATGGAGGGAAGGCTGGGGCAGGGTTCTGAGTTGGATGATCAGCCATGATCATAATAAATGGCTCGAAGGGCTGAATGGCCTACTCCTGCACCTATTTTCTATGTTTCTATGTTTCTAACACAGAAACATCATAGTGCAGTGTACCAGCATGGAAGCTACATATGAGGCCCCGCGGACTTCACTAATGTCAGGGTTAGAAAGATTGCAAACCTCGTAAGGAAAGAGAATGTCAAGTTAACTGCAGTAGAGCTATGGCTTGGTGAAATGCTTGGAACAGGACTTAATAGTTCTGCATTTTCCAACATAAATCATTCATGTTGATCCTTAAATTACAACAGGATGATATCTAGCATGTAATAGAGTCCTTTTAGTTATGCTCCATGTTGCTTCTCTTGTGTTTTCCAGGTAACCAGCTGGTTCATAGGCCAGCTGCAGTTACTAGATCTTGTAGACTAGAAAATGAAATCCAACTTGATGCACTGAGAGGGTGCTGCATTGTCGGAGATACTAGCCTTTGGTTGAGAATTTAAAATCAGGGCTCCTGTGTTCCTGATGGATGTGAAGTGTTGCATAGTACTATTTTGAAGAAGGCTGGTGGAATGCACCCCATTATCCTGACCATCTAAATAATCCCTTCATCACCATCATCTGAAGGGCTGATGTTCTCATTGCATTAAAAGTTTTATTTTCAATTAAGCTCTTCAGAGTTGATCTGAGGATATTAAGGGTAGAGTAGAGTGAAAAGTCTTTCAGAAAGGGAAAGGTCTGTAATCAGAATCACGTTTCATATCACCGGCATGTGTCATGAAATTTGTTAATGTGTGGCGACACTTGGCGGGCTGCCCCTAACCTGGGTGTGTTGGTTGTTAATGCAAATGACGTCTTTCACTTTTTTGATGTACATGTGATAAATAAACTTGTATTTTGAATCAAAGCTTCCAAGGATGCTTATAAGATGTGGATTATAGAGATCAAAGTACAGCTTGAGTGTAATAGCCCATCATGAGAGAAGATTACCCTGGAATATGATCATGACAATGACAGTTTACTTGCAAACAATCATCCATGCAATCAGATCTGTAAGATATTTACTAAGTATTAGATATGACATGACTGAATAGCTGTGTCTCTGTAATCTTTTAATCACTTTAAGCCAGTTTCTTTGCGCTTTCTTTTTTTAATAGAACAAGCAACAGATGGATCTTTGCAGTCAGAGGATTGGGGCCTCAACATGGAGATATGTGATATTATCAATGAGACGGAAGATGGGTGAGTGTAATATAGCATGGCGTTCAAAGGCTGTTAGTTCTATGCAACATCCCATAGATTTATTAAAATATTTATGAAGATTAAGATGTGGAATGCTTTCACCATCTAGGCCATGTTCTCTTCTCACTGCTGCTATCAGAATCATAACCCACACTACTAGGTTCAGGAACAGCTATTACCCCTCAGCCATCAGGAACTTGAACCAATGGGGATAACTTCAAACCACTTCACTTGCCCCATCACTGAACTGTTCTCATAACCTATAGACTCACCTTCAAGAACTCTTCCTCTCATGTTCTTGATATTTATTGCTTCTTATTATTATTATTTCTTTTTGTATTTGCAGTTTGTTGTTTTTTTGCACATTGTTGATGATTGCCCTGTTGGTAGTCTTTTGCTGATCCTGTTGTGTTTCTTGTACTTGCTGTGAATGCCCACAAGAAGATGAATCTCAGGGTTGTATATAGTGATGTATGTATTTTGATAATAAATTTACTTTGGACTTTGTGTTGTGCTTGTGTAAGGCCTTGTAGATTGAATGGAGCCTAGTATGCCATCCAGTTATAGACAGATGTGAAATTCACACCAATAGGAATTTCACTTAACTAAATTTTGTTGTTATTGGAACCTATTAGAAAAAAATGCTTTCCCCATGGTGAGGGTATTAAGACTTGCAAACTGCTTGCTGTATCTAGTGCAGTTCTTTAATTTGATTCCTTAACCTAAATTTTCCAATTTTCATTTTGAGCTTGTGAGAACTTCCCTTTCCACGAAATCTGTAGAGGGAGATGAGAGTTATTTAATTATGCATTGGGCTTTGATGTTATTTTGAACTTTGTTTATCCCTATTGGAATGTCCCTTTGGACCATTGTATTTTGATCTAGCGTAACAAACAGCCTGTTTATTCTACAGAGGAATGCACCTCTGATCACGCTTCGTAATTTCCAGTCAGTTTTGACCAGGCATAGAAAAAGAATGCATCCAAATGAGTTATCAACAAAATACAAATCTTCATAATCAATCACATAAAATTTGTTACTGTGTACATGATTCTTCTTGTACCTAGTCCCAGGTTTGTCCATCCTCTTGGGTTGATGAATCTACTATAGAATAGTCATCAATTTCTGGTACTTTCTGAAGATATGACATATGGAAAACATCTTTATTGTACTAACAACCCTTATTGGGAGCTAACTACCAGTTGATAATTGCCTTCTGGTGGAAAATCAATTTTTTACTAAATATCCTACAGATGAAGACTACCCCAAGTGCCAATCAAGCAAGATTAAGCCTCAGCACCATTTGACATACTGACCTATGAGTAATGCTGTTGAACTGAGAAATGAAAGTCATTGAAATATCTTTCCATGGTGAATAATTTGGATTTCACTTTGGACAGAAGATGTCTGAGGAGATGATAGACCAGTGGGCAAATATAGACTTCTGTTGCCTGCCTGCCACACTTCTCTACAGTAGTCAGTTTTCAGAAATGCATCAAAGCTGTTGTCCTTTTCTCTCCATTTCCATTTCTTACCTGGCAGGGGAGAGTCCATGATCATTAAGGTGGTTCTCCCAGGATGAGGCTATCCCATCGCACTTCGGGTGTGCTGGCACTTGTGATGTCCCAAAATGCGGGATGCTCGACTGCAAAATTTGTGGTAGTGGGGGACTGCGTTCATGCTTAAATTTATTTGTGACATCGATAGGATGCAGAACTGGGCTGAGAAGTGGCACATGGACTTCAACCCAGATGAGTGTGAAGTGGTTAATTTCGGTAGGTCAAATTTGAAGACAATATACAAGTTTCCCCCGCCATCCGAAGGTAGAGCGTTTGAATGAAACGGTTTGTAAGCCAAAATGTCGTAAAGTGAAGAAGCAATTACCATTTATTAATATGGGAAAAATTTTTGAGCGTTTCCAGACCCAAAAAATAACCTACCAAATCATGCCAAATAACACATAAAACCTAAAATAACAGTAACATATAGTAAAAGCAGGAATGATATGATAAATACACAGCCTAAATACTTCTTGCAATCATTAAAGTACTGTCTAGCGCAGCGAAAATCTCACGCATGCGCTCTCGGCAGAAGCACTCTCTCCAGTAACCTTTAAGCTATGAGGCTGACAAATCATACTAAACAACACAAAAATACACAGCCCATATAAAGTAGAATAATGTATGTACATTAATGTATAATATTTAATATACATTAATGTATAATGTACATAATGTATGTACAGTGTAGTTTCACTTACGGGAATCGGGATGGTGTGTTAGGCTGAGTCGTCGGAAATTGGGGTGGTGGGAGGTAGAAGAGACTGGGGTGTCATCTCATCGTTGTCTATTTCCAATAGGGCAGCCAGGTCATCTTCTATGTCTGCCTGCCTCGATGTCGAAGGTCGAGGTTCGTCGTCTGCTGTGGCTGATGTGCAAGGCTTGAAAAATGACAGTATATTTGATTGCTGAGCCTCGCGCATTTTTAGATCATAGAGTTCTTTGTAAGCACTCAAAACATCCTGCAAAGCTGCCCTAAACCTACGTGCCCTTTCAAAATTAAAGTCATACTTTTCTGCAATCATTGCAGCGCTGTCAATCACAGCGGAAATCTCACGCAACTGCTTCACGCTCAGTCCCTGGACGACTTCATTTTCGGTACTGCGTTCGGTTTCAATTGTTCTCCTTTCCTCTTGCAATTGCATCAGCTCTTCATCTGTCAATTCTTGGTCATGGGATGCCAAAACCTCCTCAACATCATCTTCGTCAACTTCCACAAACCCAGCCTCCTTAACCAAGCTCACTATTGTCGTATTCATTGTTGATGGTTCGAAACCTTTAAAATCATTCACTGCTTTGGGACATAGTTTCCTCCAAACGCCATTTCTCATCGAGACTGTTAGCCTATCGAGAGCATCCCCAATGTTGGCGATTGCCAGTTTTATATTGTAGTCTTTCCAGATCTCTCACAAAGATGCTTCGGAGTTGCCCTCTCTGTCAATAGCACTTACAATAAAACGCATCACATTTTGCGTATAGTAAGCCTTAATTGTGGCTATTAGGCCTTGGTCGCACGGCTGCAGCAACGATGTCGTATTTGGCGGTAAGAACACAACACAAATGTTACTGCCATACTCGGTAATGTCAGGCGGATGAGCAGCACAATTATCGACAATCACAAGACACCTATTATTGAGGTTATTTTCTCTGCAGTATTTTTCGACAAAAGAACTAATGTATCTGCTCATGTACTCAGAAAAAAGCACTTGGGTGTTCCAGCTGCTTGAACGTGAACGGAACACAATGGGAAGTGTTTTCTTATCAACGCCTTTAAGTGCCCTTGGATTTTCTGAATGGTACACTAGTAGAGGCTTAGTGGCGTTAATAACAGGCATTAGGGTAAACCTGTCCTTCGATGCCTTGTGTCCCTTAGCCTGCTTTTCTTCTTTCGAAATAAATGTCTTACTCAGCAATTTTTTCCAATAAATTGCAGTTTCATCACATTTAAACACTTGCTTATACAAATAACCACCTTCTGTAATTATTTTCTTCAGTTCTGCTGGGAACCTTTCAGCAGCTTCAATATCAGCCGAAGCACTCTCTCCAGTAAGCGTTAAACTATGAAGCTGCCCTCGCCTCAGAAACTGATCAAACCACCCGTGACTACCTTTAAATTCCACTTTCGCAATACTTCCATCACCATCGGCCGGTGCTTTCTGTTTCAGTTTATTAAAAAGACTGACTGATTTCTCCTTAAGTATAAGATAACTTAAAGGAACACCACATTTTATACACCCATCAATCCACTCAAGCAATAGACTTTCCATTTTATCCATTACTGGATGCTGACTAAGAGAGACCACTTTGCTACGAGCAGAACCAACAATAACATCGGCAGCTTTCAAGATTTTTTTCTCTCTGCGTAGAAATAGTGCGAATGGTGGATGCAGGCAAGTTCAACGCACGGACAATGTCCTTACTTCGTTCACCACGATCGAAATGCTTAATTATATCTAGCTTTACGCTAAGTGTAACACCCTTACGAGCTCTTTTAGGCTTTTCCGATATCTTCGAACTCATCTTGCTAACGGATGCACAAAATAAATCGAGGTAAAGCACATGTTTAAGCAATGGCGGCTAGAATGCAGTTCCAGGGCAGGAGCTTGGCTGCTCGGGGCGCGCGCTGCTTTTTTTTCGCACGCCGCCATTTTTTGTGCGCTGCTTTTCTCGTAACAGTGAAAAAACCTTCTCTTAGCAAAAGCAGGGTACTAATGTAGGTCTTTCATAACAGTCAGGTTTCGTAAAGCAAACGTTCGAAAAGTGGGGGACACCTGTAATATTAATGGTGAGACTCTTGGCAGTATGGAGGATCAGCTAGATCTTGGGGTCAGTGTCCATAGGATACTCAAATCTGTTGTGCAGGTTGACAGTGTTGTTAAGAAGGTGTGTCGTGTGTTGGCCTTCATCAACGGTGGGATTTTCAAGAGCCATGAGGTAATATTACTGCTATATAAGTCCTTAGTTAGACCCCAGTTGGGTACTGTGTTCAGGTTTGGTCACCTCATTACAGGAAGAATGTGGGTACTATAGAGAGAATGCAGAGGAGATTTACAAAGATGTTCCCTGAATTGGAGAGCACGCCTTCTGAGAATAAGTTGTGGGTCAGCTTGGCCTTTTCTCCTTGGAGTGATGGAGGATGAGAGGTGACCTGATAGAGGTGTATAAGATGATGAGAGGCATTGATCATGTGGATAGCCAAAGGTTTTTTTCCCAGGCTGAAATGGCTAACACAAGGGGGGCATAGTTTTAAGGTGCTTGGAAGTAAGTACAAGAGGGATGTCAGAGGTAAGTTTTTCACACAGACTGGTGGGTACGTGGAATGCACTGCCAGCGATGGTGGTGGAGGCGGACACAATAGGGTCTTTTAACAGACTCTTAGGTCGGTACATGGAACTTAGAAAAATAGAGGGCTATGCGGTAAGGAAATTTTAGGCAGTTTCTAGAGTAGGTTACATGGTCGGCACAACGTTGTGGGCCGAAGGGCCTGTAATGTGCAGCAGATTTCTATGTTTCTAAAAGTGTGACCTGGAAATGACCTTTTAGATTCACCTTGTCCAGGGGTTTGTCCTATACCTATGCCCAATTTGTTTGCCAATTGGTTCACTAGGGAGAGCTAATCTGAGATACACTGGACAAGAAGTTCCCACCTGCTTCAAAAGGGCCACATTTACACCAGTGCCCAAAAGGAGCAGGGTGACCTAACTTAATGACACTTGTCCAGTAGCACTCACAGCTATGGTGATGAAGTGCTTTAGAGGTGGGTTATGGCTAGAATTGACTCCTGTCTCAGCAAGAAACTGGACCCACTGCAGTTTGCTATTGCTGCAATAGATCTACGGCAGATGTGATCACATTGGCTCTTCACACGGATTGGATCACATTGACAATACCAGTACCAATGTTGGGATGCTGCTTATTGACTACAGCTCAGCATTTAACTCAATCATTCCTACAGTTCTGATTGGAAAGCTCCAAAACCTGCCTCTCTGTACTTCCTTCTGCAACTGGATCTTCGACATCCTGACTAGAAGACCACAATCTGTGCGGATAGGAAATAACATCACCTTGCTGACATTCAACACTTGTACACTTCAGGGATGTGTGCTTAGCCCACTGCTCTGCTCTCTCTAGACCCATGATTGTGTGGCCAGGCACAGCTCAAATGCCATCTCTAAATTTGCTGAAGACAGAACCATTGTTGGCTGAATTTCAGACGGAGCGAGATACATCTACCAGTTGAGTGATGTCACAGCAACAACCTTTCACTCAATGTCAGTAAGACCAAAGGACTGATTGTGGACTTCAGAAAGGGTAAGATGAGGGAACACACACCAGTCCTCAGTGAGGGATCAGAAGAGGAAAGGGTGAGCAATTTCAAGTTCCTGGGTGTCAACATCTCTGAGGATCTATCCTGGGCCCAGCATATCGATGCATCTGTAAAGAAGGCATGACTGCAGATATATTTCATTAGGATTTTGAGGAGATGTGGTATGTCACCAAAGACACTCGCCAATTTCTGCAAATGTACCGTGGAGAGCATTCTGACAGGCTGCATCATTGGTTTGTAGGTACAGAGGGACTACTGCGCAGAATCAAAGTACGCTGCAGAGAGTTATAAAATTAGTCATCTCCGTCATGGCCACTAGCCTCCGTAGTATCCAGGACATCTTCATGAGCAATGTCTCAAAAAGGCGGTATCCATCATTAAGGATCCTCATCACCCTGGACATGCCCTCTTTTCACTGCTACCATCAGGGAGGAGGTACAGGAGCCTGAAGGCACACACTCAATGATTCAGGAACAGCTTCTTCCCCTCTGAATGGACAATGAATCCATGAACACTGCCTCGCTACTGTTTTAATTTCTATTTTTGCACTACTTATTTAATATATGTATACTTTAATTCAGATTTTCCTCTATTATTATGTATTGCAATGTACTGCTGCCACAAAAACAAATTTAATGGCATATGCTGGTGATACCGATTCTGATTCAGTTGCTGCCTTATTTACTGACAGAGCCTTGTGAAATATTTTGGTTGTGTTAAACACAATTTAAAGGCTGAATGTAATAATACAGTAAAATCTGCTTAACTTATTTCCTTTGTGTTTGTGAGCAATCACCACATCAAACGTCTATTGGCACTTTACGTTCTTCCCATGACTGTGTGGGTTTCCTCTGGGTGCTCTGTGTTTCCTCCCACAGTGCAAAGACGTACTGGTTTGTAGGTTGATAGGTCATTGTTAATTGTCCTGTGATTAGGAATAAATTAGGGGAGTGCTGGGTGGCTCAGCTCTTTTCCACACTGTATGTCAATAAATAAAACATCCCCCCTGTCCCCACTGCAACACCATCCATGAACAGAATTTGTGGCACCCATGGAGCATCATATCTGTAAAGACGCCACTCCAGATGTCCTTTGAGGTACATGAGATAGGAATTTATAAAAGTGCTGATTAAGTTCCTGATGACCGACAAAATACACTGCCCCGTGCCTTTTGTAAAGCCAGTCTGGTAACTCAGAGTTAGGATAAACCAGTGACATTGTATGACTACAGGGCATGTTTGCTAACGTTTATGTAGGTGCTGAGAGCGGCAAGACTGCATAATGTGAATGATTTTTCTCAGTGAGGTTGAGGGGCGATGTGTATATTAACAATGATTTTGTCAACAATGTAAAAGCCTTCCAGTTATCTATTCACTAAATAATTTCCATTATGGTTCTGTAAACACTTTCGGAAGAAAACAATGGAGGTAATTCAATTATTCTTTCTAAATACATCGTGAAATGAAAGATTAGAATTGATAACCCCAGTGAAGTTTTTAAAAAAAAGCATTACCAGCTTAACTATATTGAAACCTGTAATAAAGCCAAAACACATTACAGCACTTGTTGATGTTTCCACAATAATATCACACTGGGGTGACTAGGGGCAGATGTTGAAAGAAGTAACTTTCCAATATCTTGTTGGCGGAGAGAGGAAGGATGAGAAATTGTCAGAATTTGGGCTTTGGCATTTAAAGGAAGGGTGTAATGATTTTGTTCATTAAAATAAAATGCAAATTTGGCAATAAAACCAGGCCAGATTAGAAGAGTGCAGTGTTGGACTAACAAAATCAACAGGCAAGTGTGAGAATATATGTTTTTAAAAAAGGCTTCCTTAATACTTTATACTTTATTGTCACCAAACTATTGATACTAGAACATACAATCATCACAGCAATATTTGATTCTGTGCTTCCCGCTCCCTGGAGTACAAATCGATAGTAAATATTAAAAATTTAAATTGTAAATCATAAATAGAAAAGGCTGTAAAAAAAACCAAGAGGTAGGTCCGGATATTTGAAGGGTACAGCCCTGATCCGGGTCAGGATCTGTTTAGCAGTGTTATCACAGTTGGAAAGAAGCTGTTCCCAAATCTGGCCGTACGAGTCTACAAGCTCCTGAGCCTTCTTCCGGAAGGAAGAGGGACGAAAAGTGTGTTGGCTGGGTGGGTCGTGTCCTTGATTATCCTGGCAGCACTGCTCTGACAGCGTGCGGTGTGAAGTGAGTCCAAGGACGGAAGATTGGTTTGTGTGATGTGCTGCGCCGTGTTCACGATCTTCTGCAGCTTCTTCCGGTCTTGGACAGGACAACTTCCATACCAGGTTGTGATGCACCCTAGAAGAATGCTTTCTACGGTGCATCTATAAAAATTAGTGAGGGTTTTAGGGGACAGGCCAAATTTCTTTAGTTTTCTCAGGAAGTAAAGGTGCTGGTGGGCCTTCTTGGCAGTGAACTCTGCTTGGTTGGACTAAATGAGGTCATTTGTGATATTGACCCCGAGGAACTTAAAGCTTTTGACCTGTTTCACTTGCGCACTACCGATGTAAATTGAGTCGTGCGGTCTGCTACTCCTTCTGAAGTCAACAACCAATTCCTTCATCTTACTGACGTTGAGAGATAGGTTATTGTCTTCGCACCATGCCACCAGGTTCTTAATTTTCTCTCTGTACTCAAACTCATCATTACCCGAGATACGGCCTACAATTACAGTGTAAAAGAATGAGTGACCTTGTTCAAAAACATGTAAGGAGGCTCGATAGAGCAGACGTTGAGATATTTTCATTGGTAGGATTATCAAAATTAAAGGGTTATGGCTGCATTGTCCTCATTTACAAACAAGTTGGAAATCAGGAATTGGAGGTCCATATTGCTGTTGAAAGTGGATTACAATATCCTGTTCAAGGTATTGCCAGTTGGATCAAGACAATTCTGAGATACTCATACCAGACCTGTGCTGCACGAAAACTTCTGTTCTGCTTAGGCATCCCATCACCTGCGTGCAGGGCAAGTGGATAGACATTTGCTTGTCAGCATAGACCAGGAGGAGGCCTTTGGCATATGAACCACGTGTTGGAACACACTATCCAAAATGGGCTTTGGGGAGCCAATCGGGACTTGGATTGAAATGTTCTACACCAATATCAACCATGTAGTTCAAATTAATGGGTGGTAAAATGATAGACTCCTCCGAGTCAGGATTCATTGTCCTCTCCAATCTTGTTTGTGTACTGCGTGGAACTCTTCGCCAAATCCGTCAGGCAGTATATAGGATACCTGAAGTTACTGGCGATCTAGTATGGAGGAATGTAAGGTTGAAGGAAAATCGAGACTATGAGACTGGTTGTCCATCGCGATGACTGGCTACAAACATGGTTATCAGGTGTGAGGTACTCAATGCTGACATACTTGGTGCAGGTGTGGCCCGTATTCCACTCTTCTGCGTGGGCGGTAACCTGAGTCATCTTCCTTTTCACCAAGATGGAATTGTGATGTGGATAGTAGTTGGAGTTTTGCTGTTGAGCAGTATTTGAGAAGATTGATTCTTTTGGACTAGAGGGAAAATGATAAGTACATGGAAGTTTGTGTAGTTGGAGTTGGGTTGTGGAAGAGTTTATACTCCATGTAATGCTAAGGCTTCCTGCTGTACTGCACCAAGTTCCTCCAGCATTTTGTGTGTGGCACTGTTGGAGGTGTTGTTTAGCAGGAAGTGTTAAAGTGAGCCTTGAGACATAAATAATCTCACAGAACTTTCATCAAAACAGGATGACCTGGACAACCCTCAAACAATGTCAGTGATAAAGGTTATGTAGTAAAGATCTTGATGTGATTCGTAGGACATTTTGTGGTGCACATACTTAGCGTAATTTCTACATGTTAAATGATCTTGTGAGGAGACTTCAGGAGTACTTTAATGGCTGTGAAACTTTCTGGAAATTCACTAATTAAAAACAGACTGATCTACATTTACACTGAAGTAACTGGCTCAAGACCTGGCCAAGCTTCCTTTTTGTCTTCTGCAATCACTTGTGTAGTGTATTGGATTTATAATCATTCCTTACATTTGATCTTTAAACATTTATTATTGTAAGATGCATGGAATGTGCTTTTTATACTTAGTAATCTATTACAGTATTTTAGTGGAATTGGCAAGCTCTGTGGTGTATAAATCATAAACTTTGGGTGTGAAGATTATTTTTAGAAAATTGTGGAATCAAGACTGGCAACACCCTTGAAATGTATTATTTAATGTGCTTGCATTCTTGGCATACTCTTTACTAAAGCAATGCACACAAAATGCTGGAGGAACTCAGCAGGTCAGGCAGCATCTATGGAAATGAATGAACAGTTGACGTTTCGGGCCGAGACCATTCTTCAGATCCTGAAGGATCTCAACTCAAAACATTGACTGATTGTTCAGTTCCATGGATGCTGCCTGACCTAAATTCCTCCAGCAGTTTGTGTGTTGTTGCTTTGGATTTCCAGCCTCTGCAGGCTTTCGCGTGTTTATATTTTGTACTATTTTTCTGTACTTGGTATGTTAAGTTTTCCAGGACTTCATCTATTGAATGACAACAAACTGTTCTAATTACAATACAGTCTCTTTTTTTCTCTCTTTCTCATTCTAAAATCATTTTATTAACTTTTAAATATCCTGCTTTTACGTCTCCTCCCAGCTTAGGTCCCTCACCTGCACCGCTCTAATATGTTCCGTTTGTAGGGTGGATAATTAATTGTTTCATTCCTACTTTTCTCGATTAAACCAAACACTTATACATGTATACACCTGTGGTTAGACAGTGATTTAGATCCCTAACCTCACATTTTAGATCCCTAACCTCACATTTCTTCTTCTTTTGATCCTTGTGTTGCTGGCATTCGTCTCTGGTGTTGATAGCTTCCTTCATCATGTCAGTAGCTTCCTCTCGGTTTTCCTATTAGCCATGTAAGTCCTGGGTGGAGAGTCAGGAATACCATTGCACTCAGATGTAGAAGAATTGTTCATTGCCGTTTCTGTAACAGTTTTTTTAAAAATTATTTATTTTATTTCTATTTATCACAAACAAACAAAAAAAACAGCACATCCACAAAAACCACAACCGTAACAAAATCAAATTAAATATTGAGCAGCAAAAGGGAGAAAAATATAAAGGCAAAAGTAAACATACACAGCAGAGGTGTACCACACCAGAAAACCTCAGTCCTCACCCCGTAAGAAAGTCCAATACTTCAGTTGGTGAATTCATCCTCTGTATGTGCTAAACATGTGTTGATACAGTTTAAAGCAGTGCACAGGGCTCACATGTCCAAAGATAAACTATCTCGTTATTACTCTTATATTAATCCAATATGTGACAGATGCCATTCTGAGATAGCTTCTTTAACCCACATGTTCTGGTCATGTCCCTTGTTGGAGAAATATTGGAAAGATATTTTCGATATTATTTCAACGGTCCTAAATATAGACTTACAACCTCATCCAATTACTGCTATCTTTGGACTACCAAGGATAGACTTAAATAATTTAACCTCTTCATCACGAAGGATGATTGCATTTCTTACTTTAATAGCTAGAAGGTCCATTTTGTTGAATTGGAAAGAGATCAACCCTCCTACTGTATTTCATTGGTACACAAACAAACTATGGTGTGTTTGAATTTGGAGAAAATTAGAAGTGCAGTTTATGACCCTTCTATTAAGTTTGAAAAAACTTGGAGGCCATTCATTCAGCATTTTCATTTGATGTATTTTGATCATTTCCAAACTTGTTTTATCTCTCTGTACTGTTGTTGGAGGGGATTGGAGTCGTCGACACTAAGGTTTTCTTCTTTTCCATTTTTAAGTTGTTAGTTTTGCCCAAGTCTTTTAGGTTAGTTGATTAATTCTGTTTTTCTTTGGGGATGGGTTTTTTTTTTGGTTTTGTTTTTTTTTCTTTTTCATTTTTTTTCCCAGTTTTTTTTTATTTTGTATTATCTGTGGTTAGTTCTACATGTTTGGGAGCTTTGTTAATTTCCACTACTTGGTTTTGCAATTAATTTTTTTAAGTGTAACATTACATCTCCTTCTATTTGTATTATGGCTATGTTCTGTTTCTGTATTTTGAAATTAATAAAAAGATTGAAAAAGAAAAAGAAAGTCCAATACAGGGCCCCATATCCTTTCAAAGATGTCCCCTCTGCCCTCATTACATAGTCTCAGTCTCTCCAAATGTAAAGTATTTGCCGGTTCTCTCAGCCACAGATCATACGTAGGCACAGAGTCCATTTTCCACATTTGCAGGATTAACTTCTTAGCAATCACCATTCCAAACAATACAGCCATTTTTTCATACATATTGGCTGAAGATAGGGAGCTTGCTGCTCCAAGGATGGCTATGAGCGGGTCTGGTTCCCACCGCTTCCCAAAAGCCTCAGAGAAACAGTGAAAAATACTTTTCCAGTTTGCATAAATCTTACAACATGACCAGAATGTGACAAGTTACTGTTCACAGATTTACATCTATTACAAACTGGTGAAACATCAGGGTAGAAACTGTGCAACTTTTCTTTGGAATAATGGAGTAACAGTTTTGTTTGACCAGTCAGGCTTGTTAGCATTGAGCTGAACCCCTGAACATGGAGGACCAATGAACCACTGTTAGTCTGGCCTCTACCCTTTGACCTGTTTGGCATGGGTGACCCTACCAAGAGCCAAAGCATAAAGCCCTGACTCCAGCCAGCATAGCTGTCCGGGTCGCTGAGGCACGCAAACCTCCAAACCCAACGACAAGGTTGTGGACCTCTTCGAGGAACCTCACGTTCATCTGGATTAAATTCCGTCCGCCATTGCTCTGCCTAACTTGCCTTTGTTTTTTGCAAGTGATTAATTTTAATTGGATCACAAAGTTGCATCCAGTCCCATTTAAAGCAAGTTCAAGGACATGATAAGAAAGTAGCACGTACTAAATGTACATAAATGACGTGGAACCATTGAAAATGCTCAAATTTCTGAAAGTTAAAGGAAAAGGACTGTGAGTAACAATGTCAGTTGACCTATAGATGCCAGAGAATGGAAATGCATTCAGGGTTAAAAGTCTGATCTCAAACCATGCAGTACTGTACAAGTGCACAGCGCTCCGGAATGATAGGGTACTTTGCCATACTGCAGTTTTACTTTCATTAGGGGTAAGTATCTGATTGAAATGTTCTGCTGTGGAAAGGATTGCCTGTGTGTATTAATGTAGAAAAATCCCTTTTGTATCTAGATGCTCAGAAATCTACTTGAAATAACATCTAACGTTCTTTGTGGTGAGAATGTTTCCTCTTCTCAATGCAATGCTAAATACAGATCAAATTGAACGTAAATAATTATAATTGCAACTAACATATCATATTTTTATCTTCAGATATGTTGAAATGTTCATGTAAGGGAATCATAATTTGCACTGACAAACTGAAACCACACTGTTTGATTAAAATACTAATTACGGCTTAATGTGCCATTTTTAAACCCAATCAGACCTGTAATTATTGATAAGATTTTAAGGGTGATTACAGTGGAACTCGTTTGTAGGTATCTAAGATATACGTGCACTACTGTGCAAATGTCTCAGAGGTGTGTGATTGATATATATAAGACAAATTTCATGACATGAATGGCAATAAACCTGATTCTGATAATGGTCTCAGTTGTGGAATGAGAATGAGAAGGGGACAGGGAGTAGGGAATCATGGTTAGGAAAAGGGGAAGGGAGGGGAGGGAGCAGGAAGCAAGAGAGATATTTTGTAACCTATAAAGCAATTGTTTGGAATCAAATTACCTTGCCTGGTGTCTCAGGTCTGGGTGTGTCTGCACTTTCATCACCCCCCACCCCTGAAAGTGCTTCTCTGCTACCTGTGCCACACCCCTCCTGTGGCACTCCACCCTCTGCATTCCCAAAATCCCTTGCTCTCATCAAATTTACAAACTTGGTCTCCGCTCCACATTGACAAATACAGTACCGTACAGAAGTCGTAGGCACTCTAGCAAAGAACTGTAAGGAATCATAGATGGGTCATTTCAGGATGATCAGGGAGTTGTAGTTCAATGTGAAGTTTCTAAAGCTGCTCAGTGTTATAGAGTTTGATGACAAATGCTTGCGGTTTTGCTGTCAATATTTGATTCACAAGACCTTCCAAGATACCTGTACTACAATTCTGGCCTCTTGTACATAAGACCATAGGATATAGGAGCAGAATTAGGCCATTTTGCCCATCGAGCCTGATCCAATTTTCCTCTTAGCCCAATCTCCTGCCTTCTCCCTGTATCCCTTCGTGCCCTGATCATTCAAAAATCTATCAACCTCTGCCTTAAATACACATAAAGACTTGGCCTTCATGGCTGCCTGTAGCAAAGAATTCCACAGATTCACCATTCTGGCTAAAGAAATTCCTCCTCATCTCCGTTCTTAAAAAATGCCCTCTGTGTCCCAGACCACAGGAAACATCCTCTCCACATCCATTCTTTCAAGACCTTTCACAATTCAATAAGTTTCAATGTGGTCACCTCTCATTCTTCTGAATTCTAGTGAATACAGGCCCAGAGTCATCAAACACTCCTCATATGACAAGTCATTCAATCCTTTGAACCCTCTAAGATATGGAGCCCAAAGCTACTCAATACTCCAAGTGAAGCCTCACCAGTACTTTATAAAACCTCAACATTACATCCTTTGAGACATGTACTATGTTTGAGGTTTTATCAATATAAGTTATTTTTTTAACCAAGTTGTACGATTGGACATTTAATTTCTCTGTAAAGGTTAGTTACAGGCAAATTTGAAGGAGCATCTTTGCCAATGAAAGGAGTTTGGAGAAAAGTAATCTTAAAATCATTCCTTAGTTGCAATAATTCTGAGAGCTGCCTTGCGCTTTAGTAAATTTAAGTGGTGATTTGAACCTTGCTTAGTTTTTATTTGAAAGTTCAAAGGTTCATTTATTATCAAAGCAAACAACTCTGAAATCCTTCTTCTCCAGATAGCCTCGAAACCAAGAAATAAAAGAACGACAGCACGATAATCAATCTCCTCTCCCCCCTTACAGAAACAGCAAAACATCAACCCCCAAATCCCCCTCCCATGCACACAAAAACAAAAAGGAATGGGCGAAAATACAGAATATTAGGAACTATAAGACTGAAAGAAAGTCCATAGTCCGTATTCCAAATCCATGTCCATATCTAAAATGCTGAAACAGCAGCAGGCCACAAAGGCTCATCTTTCCAACAGCAGAGCAATACTACCAGTGATCAGAGGGCAGGCAGCTGGTGCTCACCTTCTGCATTCGCCTCGATGTTTCCATCTCCTTCGTTGCTTTAATCAGCCAACAATGGAAGCTTTAATTGGCGAAATGGAGTTAAACCTCAGCTCATGCCCCTTCCTGCAGCCCCCCCACCACAAAACTTGCACTTGCTGCCTCCTGAAATTCTCTCGGAGACAGCAAAGTGCTGGATCACCCATGCGATCTCCAAACTGCATATCACAGGTTCCAACAGTTAAGTCCGCGAAAGCAATCTTGCTTTGCTGCTGCTATTGCAGAGAAATTGAAACATCTTCTAAGTTCACTGTTGATGATTTTGTTAAATTATACCTGTAAACCCCCAAGAATTATCTTTGTTATTTCATTTTGTTGTGACTTCATTATCGTGAAAAGGAGTGTTTAGCTTTTAGCTGATGGTGTGTTTCTGAGCAGAGCATGCCTAAGAGGATCCTTCAGACATGGAATTACTAACATTTTTGTGATAAGGGACAGGTTGGTGTGGCTGCTATTCAATTTGATAACAGTCAGACTTTGCCATGTATATCAGCTGGTTGAGTTCTATTTTGGCTTAATTGGTGATTAAAATTACATTTATGTAGGCTTTGCGTGATTGTACCTTCAACAGGGAGGCTCCTGCTTGTGGTTCTCAGCGGAAGGCTAAGTTTCAGTTGATTTGGAGGCAGCTGATGGTGCCTGTTCCTGACTGCAAAGTCCTGTCCATGTCGACTGAGAAATATTGCCCCAGAATCATTCACCTTGGAACCAGTGCTGGTTTTGATAGAATTTTATACAGAAGGAAATCTGTGTCCTTTGCTGAATTTTACTTTTGCAAAGGGCATCCTGATTTTGGTTAGCTATGGATGTCCCTGCAACTGTTATTCGGCAATTCCTTTAGATCAGTGATGAAGTGGATGCCAGTTTTCTAGGTTGTGGAATGACTGACAGACCAATGTGGGAATCTCGGACTGCCTCAGAATTTGGGCAGAGAGCAATAATAGACTTATAACATGGCTTGGGTGAAAGAGGAATAGTAAATCGTAAGTAGTAAAACTCAAACACAAGGAATTCTGCAGATGCTGGAAATTCAAGCAACACACATCAAAGTTGCTGGTGAACGCAGCAGGCCAGGCAGCATCTCTAGGAAGAGATACGTGTTTCCTCTTACTAGCTCTTCCTTCAGTTAGTCCTGATGAAGGGTCTCGGCCCAAAATGTCGACTGTACCTCTTCCTAGAGATGCTGCCAGGCCTGCTGCATTCACCAGCAACTTCGATGTGTGTTGCTAATAAAACTCATCTTCCTTTTGTGTATGAGATAGGATGGAAAGGAGGAAAGTATTTTTCATGCAACACACATCAAAGTTGCTGGTGAACACAGCAGGCCAGGCAGCATCTATAGGAAGAGGCGCAGTCGATGTTTCAGGCCGAGACCCTTCGTCAGGACTAACTGAAGGATGAAGGGTCTCGGCCCAAAATGTCGACTGTACCTCTTCCTATAGATGCTGCCTGGCCTGCTGTGTTCACCAGCAACTTTGATGTGTGTTGCTTGAATTTCCAGCATCTGCAGAATTCCTGTTGTTTGCGTTTAAGTATTTTTCATGTCTTTGATTATTATTAAATTCCATATTGAAATTATTCAGTATAATATTTCTTGTGTATGTATGGACATTGTGCCTCACAATTTCAGAGCAATTGGGATGCACAATAAACCAGTGACGTCCAAATGAATAATATGTGTGTATTTAGTTTTAACATTTCACTCATGATTGTGTGGCTAGGCATAGCTCAAACACCTTCAATAACTTTGCAATAACACAAACATTGTTGGTAAAATCTGAGGGTGATGAGATGTACAGGTCTATCCTGGGACCAACTTATTGAAGGATTTCCAAAGAAGACACAACAGCAGCTGGAGTCTGAGGAGATTTGATTTTTCGCAAAAGGCCCTAACAGGTTTCTGTAGATGTACAGCAGAAAGCATTCTGATTGTTTGCATCACTACCAATATGGAGGCTGCAATGCACAGGATTCAAAAAAAACTTAGAGGGGTGTAGCCAGTTCCATCATGGGCACTAGTCTCCCCACCATCGAGGATGTCTTCAGAAGATGGTGCCTCATGAAGGCGTCAGCTATCATTAAGGACCCTCACCATCCAGGACATGCCCTCTTCTCATTACTGTCATCAGGGATGAGATAGAGCAGGGGTTCCCAATCTTTTTTTATACTATGACATACCGTTAACCAAGGGGTCCGTGGACCCAGGTTGAGAACCCCAGAGATAGAGAAACTTGAAGACATCAACTCAATGCTTTAAGGATAGCTTTATTACCTCCACTAACAGATTTCTGAATGGTCCATCAACCTATGAACGCTACCTTGTTACTTTTTCCTTTTTTTGCACTTTTAAAAATATATTTCTTACTGGTATTTTTAAAATGTATATCTCTATACTGCAGCTGAAAAACAAGTTTCATGACGTGTCCTGATAATAAACCTGATTCTGATCCTTCACGATTCATGGAATCAAATTTGGATTATTTTGAGTTCAGTGGTTAATCTTTAAAACAAGTTTTCTGAATCATCAATGTACTCTCAAAGAACTTCTGCTAATCGAGTACTCTGCATTCTCCTTCTAAATCGATCTTTGCTTTGTTCCTCAGACCAAAGGATGCGATCAGGGCTTTGAAGAAGAGGCTTTCGGGAAACAAAAACTTTCGGGAAGTGATGTTGTGCCTGACGGTTGGTCCTGTGATTTGTCTTTAACTTAAATTCAATTTGTGTTAAGAGCATTTTAATGTGAAATTAATTTTCAGGCATATCATATGACTAGATGATATTAATAATTTCTAGAACTTCACAAACAAGATAAAGTATGTTTTTAAACCTTATTTAAAAAGCCTTTGATGCTAAAAATAATTTGCGCAATGAATTGCATTAATTTTTGTCTAAGTTCATATCTTTAAATTTATTAAATGAGGTTTAACTCAATATCTTGTCAGCAGCATTTATTAACAGAAGGAAAAGCCTTCTGTCAGCAAGGGGTCTCAGAATATCATCAGTGCGCTCTTCGGTCAGGGCCTTAGTTTCTAACTCCTGTGCTGCTTGCCTGTTGCTCTGCCTCATGGGACAGCCACAACAGTAAGGCTAGCAGGATGTTGGGCGCCTCAGTCACAAAAGGCAAATGCTCCCATTGACATCCTGAGAGCCGCAGGCCTGTCCCAGTGCAATTCTGCACAAAGTTGTTAATATAGGAGAGCTTACTGAGTAGAGCACAGTCCAGTATTTAAATTCACACCCACGGCAACAAAGATTAATACAGGTTGAGTAGCCCTTCTCCAAAATTCCAAAAGTAGTCAGGACTTGAAGTGAGAATGGTAGAATTGAAAAGAGCCTTTTAGACATGGCGTGACATGAGCTCAACCCCATGTCATGCTCCTCCTGTGCAATGTGGGAACTCAGGGAGGCTGCCAGGATGTGTAGAAACTATGTACTGCTACAGCTTCTTGTAGACAGTACGATGGACCAAGAGCAGTGAGAAAAAGAGCAATTGGGAAAGCCTTAAAAAATCAGCAACCTCGGTATTTACTAACAACCAAAGATCTTTTTTTCATTTATTCCGTGGTACTAGGCAGGGTTGCCCTCTTAGTCCATTACTATTTGATATTGCCTTGGAACCGCTAGCTATTGCCATTCGTGACTCTCCTAATATATTTGGTATTACCCGTGGAAATGAGACTCATAAATTATCACTATATGCAGATGATCTACTATTATATATTTCTAACCCAGGAAAATCTATTCCGGCAGTATTAACTTTGCTTGCTCAGTTTAGTAGTTTTTCTGGTTATAAACTGAACCTAAGTAAGGATGAACTCTTTCCATTGAATATGCAGGTTCCTATTTATACAAATTCTCCATTTAGACTAATTACTGATTATTTTACTTATTTGGGAGTTAAAATTACTAAGAGACATAAGGATCTCTTCAATTTCAACCTTTTACCATTAATTAATCAGGTTAAACAACTGATTACTAAATGGTCCCCTTTGTCGCTATCATTGATAGGCTGTATTAATGCTTTTAAAATGATTATTTTACCCAAATTTTATATTTATTTCAAGCGATACCGATTTTTTATTCCTAAATCTTTTTTTGATACTATTGACTCTAACATTTCTTCTTATATATGGCAAAATAGAAATCCCAGATTAAGTAAAAAATACTTACAGAAATCTAAGAAAGAGGATGGTTTGGCATTGCCTGTCCTAAGATTTTACTGCTGGGCAATTAATATCTGATACATAATATTTTGGACACAAGATTGGAATATAACTCCAAGCGCACATTGGGTAAACCTTGAAGGCCATTCTGTACAAGGGTTTTCTTTAGCCTCCATTTTAGGAACCTCACTGCCTTTTGCACTATCTAAAGTGAATAAACAAATTTTTATCCCTATAGTTAAACATACATTGTGAATATGGTTTCAATTTCGTAAATTTTTTGGCTTGAATGAATTTATGTTATCAAGTCCTATTATATCTAATTTCTTTTTCCAACCCTCGGTAATGGACCAAGCCTTTTTGATATGGAAAACGAAAGGCATAATATGTTTTCGTGATCTATTTTTGGATAACTGCTTTATGTCTTTTGAGCAGTTAACTGAGAAATTTGATTTGCCTAGATCCCATTTTTTTTAGATACTTACAAATAAGAAATTTTTAAAATACTTTGTTGCCTACCTTTCTGACTTCAAATCCTTCTGGCATTTTTGATAAAATTTTAGGTTTTAATCCTTTGCAGAAGGGATTAATAGCAATAATTTATGATATAATTATGAAATTACAGCCAGATATATCTGATAAAATTAAAAATGAATGAGAAAGGGAACTTCAACTTTCCCTGCCTACAGAGAAATGGGATAAAATTTTTCAATTAGTTAGTACTTCTTCTGTATGTGCTAAACATACTTTAATACAATTTAAAGTAGTACACAGAGCTCATATGTTCAAAGATAAACTAGCTCGTTTTTATTCCCATATAAACCCTACTTGTGATAGATGTCACTCTGAAGTGGCTTCTTTAACTCATATGTTTTGGTCCTGTCCTCTTTTGGAAAAATATTGGAAAGACATTTTTGATATTATTTCAACAGTTCTATGCTTTGATTTAAAACCCCATCCTATTACAGCAATCTTTGGATTGCCAATGGTAGAACATAGATCTTTATCTTCTTCAGCCTCTGGAATGATAGCTTTTGTTACTTTAATGGTGAGAAGATGGGAATCAAATTAAAGCGGCTAGGTGTGAGGAGGTTAGTTCACAACAGAGGGATGGGAACCAGTGGAGAGAGACAGAGGGGTGTAAAGTGAGCGTAGAAGCAAAAAGTACAAAGGGGAAAAGTAAAAGTGGCAGGCCGACAAATCCAGGGCAAGCATTAAAAAGGGCTAAGAGAGTTGTAAAAGAGCGCCTGAAGGCTTTATGTGTCAATGCAAGGAGCATTCGTAATAAGGTGGATGAATTGAAAGTGCAGATTGTTATTAATGATTATGATATAGTTGGGATCACAGAGACATGGCTCCAGGGTGACCAGGGATGGGAGCTCAACGTTCAGGGATATTCAATATTCAGGAGGGATAGACATGAAGGAAGGGGAGGTGGGGTGGCGTTGCTGGTTAAAAAAGAGATTAACGCAATAGAAAGGAAGGACATAAGCCGGGAAGATGTGGAATCGATATGGGTAGAGCTGCGTAACACTAAGGGGCAGAAGACGCTGGTGGGAGTTGTGTACAGGCCACCTAACAGTAGTAGTGAGGTCGGAGATGGTATTAAACAGGAAATTAGAAATGTGTGCAATAAAGGAACAGCAGTTATAATGGGTGACTTCAATCTACATGTAGACTGGGTGAACCAAATTGGTAAAGGTGCTGAGGAAGAGGATTTCTTGGAATGTATGCGGGATGGTTTTTTGAACCAACATGTCGAGGAACCGACTAGAGAGCAGGCTATTCTGGACTGGGTTTTGAGCAATGAGGAAGGGTTAATTAGCGATCTTGTCGTGAGAGGCCCCTTGGGTAAGAGTGACCATAATATGGTGGAATTCTTCATTAACATGGAGAGTGACGTAGTTAATTCAGAAACAAAGGTTCTGAACTTAAAGAGGGGTAACTTTGAAGGTATGAGACGTGAATTAGCTAAGATAGACTGGCAAATGACACTTCAAGGATTGACGGTGGATATGCAATGGCAGGCATTTAAAGGTTGCATGGATGAACTACAACAATTGTTCATCCCAGTTTGGCAAAAGAATAAATCAAGGAAGGTAGTGCACCCGTGGCTGACAAGAGAAATTAGGGATAGTATCAATTCCAAAGAAGTAGCATACAAATTAGCCAGAGAAAGTGGCTCACCTGAGGACTGGGAGAAATTCAGAGTTCAGCAGAGGAGGACAAAGGGCTTAATTAGGAAGGGGAAAAAAGATTATGAGAGAAAACTGGCAGAGAACATAAAAACGGACTGTAAAAGCTTTTATAGATATGTAAAAAGGAAAAGACTGATAAAGACAAATGTAGGTCCCCTGCAAACAGAAACAGGTGAATTGATTATGGGGAGCAAGGACATGGCAGACCAATTGAATAATTACTTTGGTTCTGTCTTCACTAAGGAGGACATAAATAATCTTCCAGAAATAGTAAGGGACAGAGGGTCCAGTGAGATGGAGGAACTGAGCGAAATACATGTTAGTAGGGAAGTGGTGTTAGGTAAATTGAAGGGATTGAAGGCAGATAAATCCCCAGGGCCAGATGGTCTGCATCCCAGAGTGCTTAAGGAAGTGGCCCAAGAAATAGTGGATGCATTAGTGATAATTTTTCAAAACTCGTTAGATTCTGGACTAGTTCCTGAGGATTGGAGGGTGGCTAATGTAACCCCACTTTTTAAAAAAGGAGGGAGAGAGAAACCGGGGAATTATAGGCCGGTTAGCCTAACGTCGGTGGTGGGGAAACTGCTGGAGTCAGTTATCAAGGATGTGATAACAGCACATTTGGAAAGCGGTGAAATGATCGGACAAAGTCAGCATGGATTTGTGAAAGGAAAATCATGTCTGACGAATCTCATAGAATTTTTTGAGGATGTAACTAGTAGAGTGGATAGGGGAGAACCAGTGGATGTGGTATATTTGGATTTTCAAAAGGCTTTTGACAAGGTCCCACACAGGAGATTAGTGTGCAAACTTAAAGCACACGGTATTGGGGGTAAGGTATTGGTGTGGGTGGAGAATTGGTTAGCAGACAGGAAGCAAAGAGTGGGAATAAACGGGACCTTTTCAGAATGGCAGGCGGTGACTAGTGGGGTACCGCAAGGCTCAGTGCTGGGACCCCAGTTGTTTACAATATATATTAATGACTTGGATGAGGGAATTAAATGCAGCATCTCCAAGTTTGCGGATGACACAAAGCTGGGTGGCAGTGTTAGCAGTGAGGAGGATGCTAAGAGGATGCAGGGTGACTTGGATAGGTTGGGTGAGTGGGCAAACTCATGGCAGATGCAATTTAATGTGGATAAATGTGAAGTTATCCACTTTGGTGGCAAAAATAGGAAAACAGATTATTATCTGAATGGTGGCCGATTAGGAAAAGGGGAGGTGCAACGAGACCTGGGTGTCATTATACACCAGTCATTGAATGTGGGCATGCAGGTACAGCAGGCGGTGAAAAAGGCGAACGGTATGCTGGCATTTATAGCGAGAGGATTCGAGTACAGGAGCAGGGAGGTACTACTGCAGTTGTACAAGGCCTTGGTGAGACCACACCTGGAGTATTGTGTGCAGTTTTGGTCCCCTAATCTGAGGAAAGACATCTTTGCCATAGAGGGAGTACAAAGAAGGTTCACCAGATTGATTCCTGGGATGGCAGGTCTTTCATATGAAGAAAGACTGGATGAACTGGGCTTGTACTCGTTGGAATTTAGAAGATTGAGGGGGGATCTGATTGAAACGTATAAGATCCTAAAGGGATTGGACAGGCTAGATGCGGGAAGATTGTTCCCGATGTTGGGGAGGTCTAGAACGAGGGGTCACAGTTTGAGGATAGAGGGGAAACCTTTTAGGACCGAGGTTAGGAAAAACTTCTTCACACAGAGAGTGGTGAATCTGTGGAATTCTCTGCCACAGCAAACTGTTGAGGCCAGTTCATTAGCTATGTTTAAAAGGAAGTTAGATATGGCCCTTGTGGCTACAGGGGTCAGGGGGTATGGAGGGAAGGCTGGGTTCTGAGTTGGATGATCAGCCATGATCATAATAAATGGCGGTGCAGGCTCGAAGGGTCGAATGGCCTACTCCTGCACCTATTTTCTATGTTTCTATGTTTCTAAGATCTATTTTGTTGAACTGGAAGGAAATTAATTCTCCAACTACATTCCACTGGTTTTCTCAAACCATATTAAGTTTAAATTTAGAAAAAATTATGTGATTTTTTTAACCCTTCGGTTAAATTTGAAGATACCTGGAAACCTTTTATGCAACATTTTCATATGATGTAATCTGACCTTTCCGAATTTTTTTTTTAAATTATATGATGAGAGGAGCGGAGTTAGCGACATTATGGATCTTGTCTGATACAAGTTGTTAGTCTAGCCCTGTTTTGCCTTTTTTTGGGGGTTTTTTTTTTGTTTATCTATTTTTTTTCTTTTTATTTCTTTGTTAATGTTTAGTTTGGAAGTCTTTTATTTCTATGTCACTTAAAATTCATTTTATATATGCTGATGAACATTTTTCCAATCTTTGTACCAACTTTGTTATTGAGTTTATAATTTTGAAAAATTAATAAAAAGATTTAAAAAGAAAGAAAAAAATCAACAAAGAACCTCTAACCAAGCAATAAGAAAAGGGAAGATGAATTATGAAAGTAAACAGATACAAAATGTAAAAACAGATAGTAAAAGTTTTTAATAAGTATCTAAAGAGGAAAAGGGTGGCTAATGTGAACACAGATCCCTTGGAAGATGAAAAGGGGAATTAATATTGGATAATGTGGAAATGCCCGAGGCCTTGGAAAAACTATTTGTCTTTGTGGTAGAGGACTTGCCTAACATGCCAAAGAGAGATGTTAATGTGATGAGAGGTGAGGACCTCGATACAATAGCTGCCAAGGTAGTCATGAGCAAATTAGTGGGCATTAGTTATAGTAGATATATTTGTGATAATTTACCAAAATTCTCTGGACTCTGGGCAAGTCCCAGCAGATTCAAAAGTAAAGAATATCACGCTACTGTTTTTTAAAAAAGGATGTAGGCAAAAGGCGGTTAACTATAGGCCAGTTAGCTTGATGTCTGTAGTCAAAAAATGCTTGAAACTATTATTGGGGAAGAAATAATGAGACATCTGGATAGGAGGGTTTCCATTAGGCTGACACAGCGTGGATTCTTGAAGGGCAGGTCCTGTTTGATAAAATTACTGAAGTTCTTAGAGGATATAATAAGTACAGTGGTTAGAGAGAACAAGTGGATGTTGTGTGCTTCGATTTTCAGAAAACGTTTGATAAGGTGTCGCATAAAAGACTTAGCCATAAGATAAGGATGCATAGAGTTGGAAGTAGAGGATTGGTTAACTAATAGAAGGCAGAAAGTTGGGATAAATGGGTGTTTCTCTGGTTGGCAATCTGATGGAATGGAGTTCTGCAGGATTAGTGCCAGGCCTGCAGCTGTTCATGGTATGCATTAACGATTTGGAAGTGGGGACTGAGTGTAGCGGACCTAAATTTGCTGATGACACTGAATTAAGAACAGCAAATTGTGCAGAGTATGCAGCGATTCTATGGAGAGATATGGATAGGTTATGTTAGTGGGCAAGGGTGTGGCAGATGGAGTATAACAATGGTAAATGTGAGGTCATCCACTTTGTAAAGATGAGTAGAACATTGGATTATTATTTAAATGGTGAAAGATTGTAGCATGCTGCTGTGTAGAGGGACTTGGGCGTGCTTCTGCATGAATTGCAGATGTTTTGGTTGCAACCGCAACAGATTATCATGAAGGTAAATGTAATGTTGGACTTCATTGTTAGAGGTAAGAGCAGAGAGTTTATGCTGCAATTGTACAGGGTACTGGTGAGGTCCCACCTGGAATACTGTGTGCAGTTCTGGCATTACTTGAAGAAAGACATGCTAGCTTTGGAGACGATGCAGAGGAGGTTCATGAGGTTGATTCGGGAGATGAGAGGTTAACCTCTGAGGAGATATTGAATCTCCTGGGACTGTACTCACTCAAAATCAGAAGAATGAGAGGTGATTTTATAGAGACCTATAAAATTTGGAGAGGGATAGATGAGATAGAGGCAGGAAAGTTGTTTTCATTGATAAGTGATACGAGAACAATTTCTAACCTGTTGCCTTTGAACAGAAGTGTAATTGGATAGGGGCATGTGTTGTATGCAGAAACAAAAAAAAAATCAGGATTGATGTTGCCAGGTCCATTTCTTACAAACATGAGAAAATCTGCAGAGGCTGGAAATCCAGAGCAACACACACAAAATGCTGAAGGAACTCAGCAGGTCAGGCAGCATCTATAGAAATAAACAGTCGATGTTTTGGGCTGAGGCCCTTCAGGACTAATGGAGATTTTGCCCTACAAAACCATTATTTTTCCCAATTAACATAACTAATTTCTCAGTGTCTGGCCTGTCAATTCTCCTTGAGTTCATTTATAAGGAAGAAAGCCATATCTGATTATTTCATTGACAGATGAAAGGAAGCATAGTAGGCAAGGAAGGTTGAATTTTAAATAAGAATAAACATATAAACTTTTATTCAGATACAGGTTGTGTGATTCATAGGAAAGGCTACTGTTTATCACTTACTTTTGATTTCCCCTGTGAATATGATAGAAAATGTATGGCTGCAATCTGATCATTGAAGATGATCCAGTAGGGGATTCCCTATTATAGGGTAGGGAGTTTCAGTTTTTTAAAAAATACTTTACTTTCAAAATTTTCAAAAAAAAACAATGGAATCAACAAGAACATACCAGCTCAGACATGTATAAAAATGAAATAAGCAAAAAAAAAGAGGAGACTTAAAGAAGAGACTTAACATTAGAGGGATGCCTATTGTACAAAGTGCTCAAAAATACTAAACAGTAAATCTCAAATGAGGGCCGTGAGAAATCGGCTGGGGGGAAATGGCTCATCTGCCCCCGGCCTTGTCCAGGTAGGCAAGAAATGAATCCCAGATAGTCGAAAGTTTTTTAATTAAATTGGTTCTCAAGAACCTCAGTTTCTCCATCTGTATGACTGAGATCATATCAGTCATCCATCTCCAAAAGGAAGGGGGAGAAGGTGATTTCCATTCCCTCGCGATGCCTTTTGGCAACAATCATCCCCAGCATTAGAGACTGTTGTATGGCTGCAGGGAAACAAATAGTAGATTGCGAGCAGCCAAATATGGCGAGACCAGATTCCAAGGGGAAGGATCTTTTATAGGCCTTTGAGTACCAGTCAAATATTTTGGACCAAAATCGAGTCAGTAATGGGCAAAACCAAAAGGTGTGTGACAACGTGGCTTCCCTCCCTTGGTATCTGTCACACATTGGCGAGACAGAAGGGTAAATCCTGTGCAATCTAAGTTTAGAATAATGGAGACGGTGGACAACTTTAAACTGGGTCAGTTGGTGCCTGCTGTTAACAGAGCAAGCCTGTATCATAGACAAACACTTATCGCAGGCAGCTTCAGATAATTCAGTGCCCAACTCCTCTCTCCAGGCGTCTCTAATCTTCACAGTAGACGCTACAGTGCAATTATCAAACAAACGTACAAACTTAGAAACGAGACGCCTGGAGTCAGGAGGGTTCTTTAAAATATCAAAAAACATATGTTTCCCTGGAGGGATTTCAAAATTGCACATCTTAGATTGAATGTAGTGTCTAATTCGTAAGTAACGAAAAAAGTGCGAATGAGGCAGCTCAAATTTCTCTTTCAGCAGACTGAATGTTGCAAACTGTCCCTCTATGTACAGGTCTTCAGTAGAAATTAGACCCTTCTCCCTCCAAGCATGGTAGGTTTTATCTGACCATGAGTGTAGAAAGGAGTGATTGAAACAGATTGGTGTTTGTACAGAGGTCTCTGGTAAATTCTGAACGCTCCTAATCTGATTTAGAATTCTGATAGAATTTTTCAAAACAAAGCTCAAACTTTTTGAAGTCCCAGGCTTCTCTAACTTAGAGAACAGCATGGCTGGCAAGGAGGAATTGACAACAGATTTAGACTCCATACATAGCCACAAGGGAGCCCCAGGGTCTAGGTTATCCAGAGCCCCTGTTGCCAAAACATTAAAGTTCTAGCATTGACAGCCCAGTAATAGTGTTTAAACACAGGTAATCCCAGCCCTCCTTCAGACTTGGGCTTTTGTAAATGAATTTTCAAAATCCTGTGATTCTTATAATTCCAGATATAAGACAATATTATGGAGTCTAATTCTTTAAAGAAAGCTAATGTAAGAAAAGTGAGGAGATTTTGAGAAAGATAGAGAAACCTAGGAAGGGAAACGGTTTTAATTGAGTTTGTACGACCAATCATGGACAGAGGTAGGGTTTTCCAACTTTCTATGTTCTGTTTAAGTTTTGAAATAAACTCTGCGAAGTTTAATTTGAATATTAATTTAGGATCTTTGGTGATTGTCAAGCTAAGATAAGTAAAGTGATCTTTAACTACTTTGAATGGGACACTTTCCAAAATAACCCGCGTGTAGTCGTTGGAGAGCGGCACAAAGTCACTTTTTGTCCAATTGATTGAGTATCCCGATAGTCTGCCAAAAGCGGTGATTAAATCTAGAAGAGGGACTGACTTTTCTGAGTTTTGTAAGTAGAGTATCACATCGTCAGCATATAAACTAATAAGTGTTTCAATACCTCCCACTTTCAAACCCAGAATATTTGGGTGACTTCTCATTTTTAAGGCTCTGCTGCGATGACAAAAGGGCCGGTGAGAGAGGGCACCCCTGCTGGACTGAACGGTGTAGGGGAAACAAAGTTGACTTGTCACCATTAGTTATAATAGAACACATTGGGCTGGCGTATATCAGTTTTACCCAAGATACAAATGACTCCCCGAACCCAAACCTGTACGTCAGTTTCAGTCTTTAAATATATTTCCCATGAAGATGTTGTGGGACCTGGAGGGGGATTGCAGACCGTGGTGTAACTATACAAGTTCAGCTCCTGGAAAGTAAAACGGAGAGTTTGGAAGGTTCTGTGAAAGGTATCTTGGCAAGTTACTGCAGTGTACTTCGTAAATGGTATATGCTATGTACAGATGCTGGAGAGAAAGAGAGTGGGAGATGAGGAGCCAATGAAAGAAGTTGCTTTTTCCTGGATGGGGCTGAGCTTAATCAGTGCTGTTGTGATATGCTGGCATTCTGCCAAGTGTGGAGTGCCCATCACCACCTTCAGTTTGGAACTTTTAAAGACTGTGGGAAGCTTTTGGAGAACTAGAAACAATGTAAAGTGTTGACCAAGGCTCCAACCTGTATTTGTAACCACAGTGGTGTATGGTGACCCACTGGATGCTGGTATTGGACTCCCTCCCCATCATCAAGAACATCTTCCAACGGCAGTGCCTAAGAAGGCAGCATCCATCATTTAAAGACCCTCACCATCCAGGACATGTCTTCTTCTTATTACTACCATTGGAGTGGATGTAGTGGTTCGTCCATCGTCGTCGATGAAGACCTCGACACCATTAGTCACTTTGAGACTGGATGCGGTGTGTCCAAAGATTACTGGTCAGGCCAATTAGGGCACGGGATGTCCTGGCACATGTTGGGCAGACGTGCAGGCACTGCAGTTGTTGCGCTGGTGGATCTGGACTTGTGCAGCTCGCGCTTATGTTGTGCTTCAGCAATGCGCCTTGCTTCGTAAGCTCGACAGCCCTCGTGGATGAGGCCACGCCAGGTAGGGCGGTTTTGTGCCAGCGTTTCCCAGGAGGTCGTGTCTATGTCAAATGACTTCAGGGAGGCCATTAGTGTGTCTTTGTAACATTTCTTCTGCCCTCCATGTGAGCGTCTTCCAGCAGAGAGTTCCCCAAAAAGAAGTTGCTTGGGTATGCGCATGTCCGGCATGCGGATGACATGACCTGCCCACCGGGTTCTGTGCTCTCATCAGCAGTGTGTGGACTGATGGCAGACTTGCTCCAGAGAGAACTTCAGTGTCTGGTACTTTGTCTTGCCATCTGATGCCTAATATTCTGTGAAGACAAGTCATGTGGAAATGGTTGAGCTGTCTTGCATGCCTTCGATACACAGTCCATGTTTCACAGGCATACAGGAGGGTAGTGAGTACCACGGCTCTGTAGACCTTCAGTTTTGTCGCTGGACTGATTCCTCAACGTTCCCATACTGTGGAGCGCAGTCTACCGAAAGCAGGACTTGCCTTTGTTATTCTGTATCAATAGTCACTGCTCGGGAGAGGGTGCTGCCAAGGTAAGTACTGTAAACTGGTCCACTGCCTGTAGCTTCTGTCCTTTGTGATTTTGGGTTCTGTGTACGGTGCATGAGGAGCAGGCTGGTGTATGACTTCGGTCTTTTTGATGTTGATGGTGAGTCCAAAGTTGTCACAAGCCATGGAGAATTTGTCCATATTGACTTGCATCTCTGGCTCCGAGCCAGCATACAGGGCGCAGTCATCGGCAAAGAGGAAGTCTCTCAGAACGGTCTCCTTCACTTTGGTAATAGCTTGAAGGCTCCTCAGGTTGAAGAGCTTCCCATCCACTCTGTACTTGAGGCCGGGGTGTGGCCGCTGTCACATGCAAACAGCTACAGGGAGCCACAGGTGAGAGCTGAGTGCCAGGTGGGGGCCAAAGGTGGACAAACTGCCCTGAAAAGGACGCGACATGTTCCCCCACCAGAGATGCTACCCCTCCCTGATGCCCCATTGAGGGGATGGGTCGGTGGGGATGAAGTGAGAGGCTGGGAGGTGATGGATGGATCTTGCTTTCAATCTGAAGTAAAACTTTTCACCAAGGATCTCCTTAACATTAGGTTTGCACATGATTACAGGTGTGATTGTTCACTCTGTACAGGACCTGCTAATAATACTAAATCTGATAAATATTTTAAATAAGACATTTCCAGTCCTTGAATGTTGCCAAGACAAAGGTCCTTTACTAACCTTCTCCAAGACTCCGCTCTCCCACCCCACCTCCCAAAACTACACCCTCCCAAATTACCCTGAAGCCAGTTAAACATCTCTCATGCCGTCCATGTAGGTATGGAGTAATTATGGTTATAGAGTACCTGGAGCACTTTAAATAATTCCATCCTTCCCGACTGGCTAATATTAATAAATTGCAGCACTAGGTCAGACCAAATTTCCTCATATTACAACCAAGTATTTCTGAAATCAGAGGCCTTCGTGGTTTATTGGCATATTGTCGTGACTTCCCTCCTCTACTACAGTAAAATATAGGCCACCTACCTACATTATGACCCTTGAGAATTTCCAAGTAGTATGTAATTTAAATCCTGGAAATCAGATGTGAGGATCAGTGGAAGAAGAGAAGCATCTTCTGTTGAGTATGAGCACCAGTTATTTCATGATGAATGTCCCAAAGATCAGTCTTTTGCTCTGTTATTTACTTCCTATTGCATTTCCCATGTTACTGCTGTGGATCTCTTCGGATGTGCTCTGTGGACTGTGAAGCACCTTGGCTGCCCTTGCAGGAGGTGCGGCGCAGCGGGGCCTCCTGCCTGCAAGGGTATGCTCTCCCTGGATCCAGCACTGGGGCTGCACCGTGATCGTTTAAACATCTGCGCTGGGGAAAGATGTTTCAAGTTGTGCTCTGGCCAAAAAATAAAGATCTGTCTGTTGTTGAAATTAGGAAGTAGGGCAGTCAGCTCAAATTAGGAGCAACTGGAGACTTTTTTTTGCCATTTATTGTTCATTGGGACAGGAGGATCTTGACATGTACACTATATACAAAGTTAAATTTTCTTACCAACTGGATGTCAGTCATGCTTTCAGATTTTCTTTTAACCTTTGAGCCTGTGCTTGAACTGATGTAGGTGCTTTCCTTGAATCGCTCGGTACTTTTTTCATTAACTTTCAGTTCCTGTTTGGAAGTTGCTGTGGAACTTACTTTCAGAGAATGCATTCAACTTCGGAAACAGTCATTTCATATATAAATTTATCCTCATCTCCCTACTGGTTCTTTTGCCAATGACCTTAAATCTTTATTTGCAGATGACTCCTTATGAAAAGGCTACAGTGCCAAAGCCCTTCATATCAGCCCTGTCTATAAGGAATGAGAATGTGCCATTCCCCTTAACTGGACTATACCTCTTCCCTCCCTGTCTCCTATAAAAATGCTGTTCCCTTTTCTCAGTTCCTTCGTGTCCGCCATATCTGTTCCCAGGATGATGCTTTCCTTTCAGAGATGTCCTCCTCCTCCTACAAAGAATGGGGTTTCCCTTCCTCCACCATCGATACTGCCCTCACCCACAGCTCCTCCATTTTCTGCATTCACCCCATCTTCCAACCACCCTAACCAGGGATAGAGTTCCATTTGTCCTCACCTACTACCCCAGGAGCCTCCACATCCAACACATCATTTTCCTCAGCTTACCCTATCTCAAAAGGGATCCTACCACTGAATATACCTTTACCTCCCTCCCTCCACTTTCCATAGGGATCACTCCCTCTTTGATTCCCTTGTCCATTTGTCCCTCCCTCTAATCTCCCTCCTGGCACTTGTCCCTGCAAGTGGCCAAAGTGCTACAGCTGCCCATTCACCTCCATTCAGGGGCCCCAAACAGTTCTTCCATGTGAAGCAACACTTACCTGTGAATCTGCTGGGGTCGTCTGTTGTGTCTGGTGCTGTCAATGCGGGCTCTTCTACATCATAAATTGGGGGACCACTTTGTCGAGCACCTCTGCTCCATCTGCCAAAAGCGGAACTTCCTGGTGGCCAAACATTTTAATTCTGATTCCCCTTCCTGTTTCGGCATGTTGGTTCGTGTCCTCCTTTTGTTCCATGATGAGACTACTCTCAGGGTGGAGGAACAAAACCTTATATACCTTCTGGGTAACCTCCAATCTAATGGCATGAATATCAATTTTTCCTTCTGGTTAAAAAGAAACTCTCCCCTCTCCACTCTGGTCATTTGCCTCTTCTCACCTGCCTATCACCTCTCCCGGATTCCCTCTTCCTTTCCTTTCTCTTGTGGTCCACTTTCCTCTCCTATCAGATTCCTTCCTCTCCAGCCCTTTACCTTTCTTACCCACCTGGCTTCACCTGCCACCTTCTAGCCATCCTGCTTTCCTGAACCACCCACCTTTTAGTCTGTCACTTTTCCCCCTTCCTTTCCAGTCCTGATGAAAGGTCTTGGTCCGAAACACCAACTGTTTATTCATTTCCATAGATGCTGCCTGACCTGCTGAATTCCTCCAGCATTTTGTGTGTGTTGCTCTGGATTTCCAGCGTCTGCAGAATTTCTTGTGTTTGCCGTTCCCCTTGAGCTTCATTGAATACCAAATGATCGTGTTTTCCACCTCTTTGCCTTTTTCCTACAGCCTTGCCAACTGTTTACCCATAATCACAGTTAAAATTAACAATGAGCTTTTAAGTCATATCCCAGTTTAATTCTAGAGCAAAGGACATGACACTGGGGGAGTCTGGCGAGTTGGACAACATCTGTGAAGGGAAGTGAACATTACGTAAGAAATAAGAGCAGGAGTAGCCCACCTGACCTGTTGAATCCTCTCCGCCATTCAATTAGATCATGGCTGATCTGGCCCTGAACTCAGCTCCACCTACTTGCACTTTCACCATAGCCCTTACTTCCCCTCAAATGCAAAAATCTATCTTAATTGTGTCTTAAATATACTCAGTAGTCACTTTATTAGGCGCCTCCTATACCTAATAAAGCAGCCAATGTGTGTATGTTTGTGGTCTTCTGCTGCTATGTGTTTTGTGCATTCAGAGATGCTGCTCTGTACACCACGGTTGTGTTTATTTGAGTTACTGTCACCTTCCTGTCAGTTAGAACCAGTACGGCCATTCTCTTCTGACCTCTCTGATTAAGAAGACATTTTTGCCCATCGAACTGCCTCTGACTGGATATTTTTTTTGTTTTTGTGCCATTCTCTGTAAACTCTTAGATAGAGACTATTCTATGTGAAAATCCCGATAGATCAGCAGTTTCTGAGATACTTAAATCAACCTGTCTTGCACCAATAATCATTCCATGGTCAGAATTACTTAGATCACATTTCTTCCCCATTCTGATCTTTAGTCTGTATAGCTACTGTCGGCATGCTTTTTTATACATAGAGTTGATGCCACATGATTTGTTGATTGGAACACTCACAACAGGCTGGAGGAACTCATTAGGACTCAGGGTTCCGGCCCGAAACGTCGACTGATCTTTTCCATGGAGGCTGCCCGACCTGCTGAGTTCCTCCAGCATGTTGTGAGTATTGCTTTGACCCCAGCATCTGCTGATTATTTTGTGTTTACGATTTGCTGATTGGATATTTGCATTATCGAGCAGATGTGCAGGTGTATCTGATAAAGTGGCCACTGAGTATATATTTAATGAGGCTCCTTCTGCTCTTTCCCTGGGCAGTGAATGGGATCCTGATCAGCGATGGCAGCTAAGATGCAAGAGGTTCTGTAGATGCTGGAAATATTGAGCAATGCACACAAATTGCTGAGGAACTCAGCAGACCCTCCTGATGAAAGGTCTCGCCCCCCCCCCCCCCCCAGGTGTCCAGCATTTTGAGTGTGTTGCTCCGAGCTGTTGTTTGTCCATTTCCCTCTGCAGGTGCTGCCTGGCCCAGTGCGTTTTTGTTCAGCAAGTGTTTTTTTTCCTCTCTACTTGTGTTGCATTTTCAACAAATTATTCTAGAGCAAAACATCCAGTAATTTGGTCCATTCTCAGCTAATGGTATCTGCAAAATAATGTGTGGCATTTCAATTTGCCCTGACACCTTCAAAGATCAGTATTATGGGGTTGTACAGTAGGTAAATCAAGCCCTGCAGCCCACCCAGTTCACACTGATCATCACCCATTGACACTAAACAAACACTGGTCTAGTTCCCAGCTTACAGTGCTGAATAAAAGCATTTGGACAGGTATATGATAGGAAAGGTTTAGAGTAGGGGTTCCCAATCTGGGGTCCACAGATCCCTCGGTTAATGCTAAGGCTCAATGGCATAAAATAGGCTGGGAACTTCAGAGGGATATGGGCCAAATGGGATCAGCTCAGAAAGACGCCTTGGTCGGCATGGGAGGGTTGGGCCGAAGAGCCTGTTTCTATGTTGTATGATTCTTGACTATATTACTGACTTGGAGGAGGATACAAGGTATATAAGGCTTTAAAGTTACTGATGGTGTGACAGTAGGTGAGAAGCCATGCTGTAGAGAGTGTATTTGCACTCTTAAAACAAGGTATACATTGGTTGTGTGTAAGAACAAAAACTTGGCATGTGGAATTTAATGTAGGAAAATGTGATGTCATGAACGTGACATTAGGAAGCAAAAGCTGGACTATTATCTAAATGGAGAAAAATTACAAAAGTGGAGTGGAGGCATTAAGTCTTTTTGTGCATGAAAAACAGTATCCCTTTGCAGCAAGTAATTCTGAAAGCAAATGTCATATTGGCCTTTATTGCTAGAGAGTTAGAGTTTAAAAATAGAGAAAGGTTTGAAGATACAGCACAGTAACAAACCCTTCTGGTCCAATGAATCCACACTGCCCAATTACATCCGTGTAATCAATTAACCTGCTGATCCATACATATTTGGAATGTGGGAGGAAACTGGAGCACCCAGAGGAAACCCACGTGGTCGAGGAGAACGTACAAGTTCCTTAAGGACAGTGGCGGGAATTGAACCCATGTCACCGGCACTGTAAAAGTGTTTACACTAATGCTATGCTACAGTGCCATCTCCAAAATGTTATTGCAATCGGACAAGGTAGTGGTGAGGTAGCACCTGAATTTCTGTAAATAGATTGGTTCTGCTATCTACAAAATTATATACAAGCAAGGGAGACAATCCTAAAGAGATTCACAAGGCGAATTCCTGGCATGGGAGGGTTATCTTATTACAAATAACTTGACAAAATAAAATTATGCCTGTATCTTATCTTGGAGTTTGGAAGAAATGAGGAGTGGTCTTACTGACAGATGCAAGATCCTACTAGGGCAGGACAGTATAGATATTGAAATGTTTCCACTGGTGCAAGTGTCTCTAAAGGGGAGAATCATTTAAAGCTGCTGTTGGTAGAACTCAGTGCTGTGAACCTCTGGAATTCTATAGCTATACGGTTGTGGGATCTTGATTGCTGGAGTTATTAATAACAGAGTTAGATGAACTTCTGAATGACTAGCAAATTCAGGGCTATGGGAAACTAGGATGGAAGAGGGATTGAGATCTTAGAGTAATTTAGTCATGATCAGATGGAATGTTAGACTTAAAGGTTCAAGTGTCCTCCTATTCCGGTTAGTGTTCTTGTGATAGACAAGCTACAGCATTTGGCTGCCTGAGAACTGTCTCCCTTGCCAGGTTCTTCTTCCGTCTCTCTGCTGTTGGGCCACATTCATAAGACAGGAGAGAAACCATCTAAAAACATGCTCAAGGGAGGAGCAGGCTGCTGACTGCATGTTGTGGCTGAGATTCATCAAGGTGAATGGCAGTTTGGAGCCATGAAGGAGGGAGTTCTGGACCACATCAGGGCTGCAAGTGCTGCTTCCCCAAGTAATAGCATGCGCCTGCTTCCAAAGAGAATTTGTGTCCAGAATCTGGTTCCTCAGTCATGTAAAGGTTCACCACGCCTGGGAGATATTATGCTGTTTTGAGGGACAGCTGTCAACTTTGATTGAAGGTCTTTTAGTTATTACACTGAGCTAAAATTTGGAACCTGGAGGATATTGTTAAAATGAGAGCATTAAATTCCGTTTTCAGCGATGGGTTGTATAGATCATAGAAGTCTGGCGGGCACATGAAGCAGAGAATCAGCAAATATCCCTGTTCAGAATCATCAGCAAACAAAAGCTTCCAGTCTTGTGTTGAGTTGGTATTGTCCCAGAGATGCCCACGTCCCTGGGGTTGATTAACATAACTGTATATGTCTCTCAGTCGCTGTGGTTTGATTGTAACAGTAACTGCAACTTGATAATTAATTAAAATTCTGAACTGCCTTGGAGACCTGGATATATAAAACTTCCCACTTTCCCACTTGAGTGTTTTGCTGCATTTAAGCATTGAAACGTACTGTAAGTTAAATCAGAATTGTCTGCTGTTAAAATTGGTGCACTCTGGATCAACGTATTTTGAGATTGAAATTGTTTATTTCTTTAACCTGTACAGGTTCTGGAGACCTGTGTGAAAAACTGTGGTCATCGATTCCACGTGCTGGTGGCCAGTCGTGACTTTGTGGAGGATGTGCTAGTGAAAACCATTCTGCCGAAGAACAATCCTCCCAATATAGTGCAGGATAAAGTCCTGAGTTTAATCCAGGTAAAAGGCGCCAGTAGTTCATTGTTATCTCCAATATTTAGTCATTCAGCAATATCTAACCCTTGACAACAACGTTAGTTTGGAAATGTTGCTTCCTTAAAATGTTTCATTTTTGTTTATGGTAGACTGTTTGAAGCTGAACACAAATATAATTTCAGACTACTTGTATCACGTAGGAATTTAGAGAAACAAGAAACTGTTTTGTTAATGATTTTCATTTATCTGTTGTGTCTGAGACTTCTTGCTTCAGTGTCCAAGAATAATCACCCAGCATTGATGGACTCCAGTTGCCCTGACACTGTTTCTCCATGACCGCAATGTCCTGTTGAAACCTTTCACCATGCTCATCACTGACAGCGCCAAGATTTGCAGGGAAGAAGTTTAAATGGGAATGCAGAAAATGAATCTTTAGTGACATGTTGCTTCATGGCTTTGTATTCTTGAAGCATGTTGTCAACCAGCTGCATGTAATTTGGTGCTCTGTATTTGTCAAGAAAGTTTTCAACAATGTCCTTGAATACTTTCCATGCTATTTTTTCCAGTCCCACTAGAAGTTCTTTGAATTGCCTGCCATCGATGACCTATTTGATTTGTGGATTAATAAAAATGCCTTTCTTAATCTTGGCATCAATTATTCTGACTTGAATTATGAAGTGAAATAACAAATATAGCCCATTTCAAAATAAATGGTGTGTGATAGGGAAATTTCATGGTGATTTTCATGATCAGCAGCCCAAAATCCATAAGGTTTTCCCAGAAGTATTCAGAAAGCAAAAACTTTGTTGTCTGTTGTAATTAGAAATGTACAGAATTGATGAACAGCAAACCAACTGGTCCATTAATCCATAGAGTGATCAAAACATCATACTTAAAGCTCTTCAAGTAGCCTCCTCACCACATTTGCAAACCATGAGATTTGGAAGAGGCATAAATGGTGAAATCCCAAGACTAATGTCATCATCATCATCATCATCAGGTGCGGTGCCCAGTTTGAGCTTTGACTGCCATGGCCCACACACTCCTGTTTCAGGTCAAGTGCTCCTCACTTGCTTCTGCATTTGTCTCAATGTCTCAGTCTGCTTCGATGCTTTAGTCACCAATTAATGGATGCTTTAAATGGTGCAATGGTGTTGAGCCTCGGTTCGCACCCCACCTCTAAGTTTCTTTGCATCAAGGCTATCGGAGTACGCGCTCGTTTCCCGTTATCTTCTCGGAGACAGCAAAGCGCTGGATAGCTTAAATGATCTCCAAACTGTATATCGCAGGCTCTAACTCTAACAGAGCCAGAAACACACTTAAGGTGGAAAAACAGACATAAAAGGAGTAAAAAGGATATTTTCGTGAGATATCTGGAAGATGTCGATCGAGGGAGTGTTGTACGCTGGCGCCATCTTGACCAGATCATTGCAAAATGTCAAATATTCAGGGGTTTTTTTTTTTGCTAATTCTCATGTAATTCCATGCTTTCACTTTGCTGTGCTGATGGTCTGCCTGACAAAAGAGTAAATGAGTTGTGCATTCCTCCTAACAATACTACAAGGACAAAAAATTCAATAGTGTTCATATTCTTGGGAAAGATATCTCAGCTTTAGAATGCTTGCAGTATAGTTTTACCAGAATGATTAAATTATAGGCACACATTGCCAAGGCACACATGCTAGAAAGTTTAAGAAGAGCTCTGGTGAAAACAGGTTTAAAAAAAATTAGATTGCTAGTGTACACAGAGTAACTGTGTATCTTGGGACAGCAGAACATAAGATTGTAAAATTTTATCATTTAGAGTTAAGCTATTAAGAGTAAGTCAACAAACAACTGAAAGTCTAGAATTCTCAAACTTAGTGAGGTTTGAACATATTTGCAATTGTACTTTTGTTCTGTGAAGGTATTGTGCTTTTGCAACATAAGCAGAGGATTCTTTTGCTGAGATGAAGGCCATTTGGTCTTACTGCCAACTGAAATACAATGTCTAATCCAAGTTTCCAATGCTTAATCCATAGCCATTTGTTGCAGCATTCCTGTCTAACCAAATTCTTCCTAACCTTTTATTCCGCAAGGGTATTTGTTTCTGCCTCCTTTTTAGGGTCCCCTATAGTTGCACTCTGTTCTAAATGCTCCATTGTTTATTGATTTCTGTTACAGGAAATAAATCTTTGCAATAAATTTTACCCACACCCTACAAGACATTATATCTGCAAGACAAGACATTATATCTTTTTATGTCTCCTTGTTCTGTCAACGTGCCTATCCAACAGTTCCTCATAATTAAAATTATACAGGTTATATAAGAATTGCATCAGACATAATACACTTATTGACCATCCTGTTATCACTTCAAAAGAAATCAAGTCAAGTTAGTTAGATATTTTGAAGCAAAAAACTCCATTATTCCTGCATGTCTTTAATTTGTGACCTTTCATACTGGCTATTAATACTTAGCTGCAAACATTTTCCTTTAGTTTTCTTACTATTGAGGTTAGATTTTCTTGCCTCTAATTTATTTGTTCTTCCCTTTTTTTAAAACAAAATATATACTGTTAACAACCTTCCAGTCCATTGGCAGTGTTTTTTGTATCCAGATGGAGACAGGCACAAGAGACCACAAATGCTGGACTGTGAAGAAACTTCCCCCTCCCCCACCTTGGTTTCAAGCTTGATTTTTTTTTAATAAAAATAAACTTTAATTATAATAAAAATATATTTACACAAATAAACTAGGTAATGATTGAGGTGTAGAATATTATAAGGCTAGCAGGAAGGAGCTTAAGAAAGAAATTGGGAGAGCCAGAAGAGGCAATGAGAAGGCCTTGGCGGACAGGATTAAGGAAAACCCCAAGGCATTCTGCAAGTATGTGAAGAGCAAGAGGATAAGATGTGAGAGAATAGGACAGTGGAAAAGTGTGTATGGAACCGGAGGGGATAGCAGAGGTATTTAATGCAACACACATCGAAGTTGCTGGTGAACGCAGCAGGCCAGGCAGCATCTCTAAGAAGAGGTACAGTCGACGTTTCAGGCTGAGACCTTTCGTCAGGACTAACTGAAGGAAGAGTTAGTAAGAGATTTGAAAGTGGGAGGGGGAGGGGGAGATCCAAAATGATAGGAGAAGACAAGAGGGAGAGGGATGGAGCCAAGAGCTGGACAGGTGATTGGGAAAGGGGATATGAGAGGATCATGGGAAAGGTGGCCCGGGGAGAAAGACAGGTGGGGGGGGGGGGAACCAGAGGATGGGCAAGGGGTATAGTCAGAGAGACAGAGGGAGAAAAAGGAGAGTGACAGAAAGAATGTGTGTATAAAAATAAATAACGGATGGGGTACGAGGGGGAGGTGGGGCATTAGCGGAAGTTAGAGAAGTCAATGTTCATGCCATCAGGTTGGAGGCTACCCAGACGGAATATAAGGTGTTGTTCCTCCAACCTGAGTGTGGCTTCATCTTTACAGTAGAGGGGGCTGTGGATAGACATGTCAGAATGGGAATGGGATGTGGAATTAAAATGTGTGGCCACTGGGAGATCCTGCTTTCTCTGGCGGACAGAGCGTAGGTGTTCAGCAAAGCGGTCTCCCAGTCTGCGTCGGGTCTCGCCAATATATAGAAGGCCACATCGGGAGCACCAGACGCAGTATATTTAATGAGTACTTTGCTTCAGTATTCACTACAGAAAAGGATCTTGCGGTTGTAGGGATCACTTGCAGTGGACTGAAAAGCTTGAGCATGTAGATATTAAGGAAGAGGATGTGTTGGAGCTTTTGGAAAGCATCAAGTTGGGTAAGTCACTGGAACCAGATGAGATGTACCCTGGCTACTGTGGAAGGTGAGGGAGGAGATTGCTGAGCCTCTAGCAATGATAGTTGCATCATCAATGGGGAAGGGAGAGGTTCTGGAGGATTGGAGGGTTGCGGATATTGTTCCATTGTTCAAGAAAGGGAGTTGGGATAGCCCAGGAAATTATAGACCAGTGAGTCTTACTTCAGTGGTTGGTAAGTTGATGGAGAAGATCCTGAGAGGCAGGATTTATGAACATTTGGAGAGGCATAATATAATTAGGAACAGTCAGCATAGCTTTGTGAAAGGCAGGTCGAGCCTTGTGAGCCTGATTGAATTTTTTGAGGATGTGACCAAACACATAGATGAAGGTAGAGCAATAGATGTAGTGTATATGGATTTGACAAGGTACCCCATGCAAAGCTTATTGAGAAAGTAAGGAGGCATGGGATCCAAGGGGATATTGCTTTGTGGATCCAGAACTGGTTTGCCCACAGAATGCAAAGAGTGGTTAGAGATGGGTCATATTCTGCATGGAGGTCAGTGACCAGTGGTGTGCCTCAGGAATCTGTTCTAGGACCCCTACTCTTCATGATTTTTATAAATGACCTGGATGAGGAAGTGGAGGGATGGATTAGTAAATTTGCTGATGACACAAAGGTTGGGGATGATGTGGATAGTGTGGAGGGCTGTCAGAGGTTACAGCAGGACATCGATGGGGTGAAAAACTAGGCTGAGAAGTGGCAGATGGAGTTCATTTTAATAAGTGTGAGATGGTTCATTTTGGTAGGTCAAATACGATGGCAGAACATAGTATTAATGGTAAGACTCTTGGCAGTGTGGAGGATCAGAGGGATCTTGGGGTCTGAGTTCATGGGACACTCAAGGCTGCTGCGCAGGTTGACTCTGTGGTTAAGAAAGCATATGGTGCATTGGCCACCTTCAATCGTAGGATTGAGTTTAGGAGCTGAGAGGTAAGTTGCAGCTATATAGGACCCTGGTAAGACCCCACTTGGAGTATTGTGCTCAGTTTTGGTTGCTTCACTCCAGGAAGGATGTGGAAACCATAAAAAGGGTGCTGAGGAGGTTTACAAGGATGTTGCCTGGATTGGGGAGCATGCCTTATGATAATAGGTCGAGTGAACTCGGCCTTTTTTCCTTGGAGTGACAGAGAATAAGAGTTGACTTGATAGAGGTGTGTAAGATGATGAGAGGCATTGATCGTGTGGATAGTCAGAGGCTTTTTCCCAGGGCTGAAATGGCTAGCATGAGACGGCACAGTTTTAAGGTGCTTGGAAGTAGATACAGGGGAGATGTCTGGGCTAAGTTTTTACGCAGAGAGTGGTGAGTGCATGGAATGGGCTGCTGGCGACGGTAGTGGAGGTGGATACGATAGGGTCTTTTAAGAGACTCCTGGACAGGTACATGGAGCTCAGAAAAGTAGAGGGCTATGGGTAACCCTAGGTAATTTCTAAGGTAAGGATATGTTTGGCACAGCTTTGTGGGCTGGAAGACCTGTATTGTGCTGTAGGTTTTCTATGTTTCTAAACCTTGTAATGCCTTTTCAGTTTTTACATTCGTAGTCAGTGCATTCAGAACTGTTATATTACATTCCTGCACTTCAAAAGCACTGCTGCCACTTGTCATCTAGGATGGTTTCCTCACCCATCCTGGCCCCTCCCTTTTCTAGTAGCAGAAGAACTGTGGTCCTCATGCACTGAGCCCTTTCAAACTTGAATTATATCCTTGGTTAATGAACATGGTTGCAAATCCTCAGGAGTCTTGCGAGGTTTGGCATGTCATCAAAGACCTTGGCCAACTTCTATAGATGTGTGGTGGGAAGTGTGCTGACTTACTGCATTATGGGAACGCCAGTGCCTTTCAACAAAAAATCCTACAAAAGGTGATGGATTTGGCCCAGTCTGTCATGAGTAAAACCCTCCCAACCGTTGACATGAAACGTTGCCATAGAAAAGCAGAATCCATCATCAAATCCATTCATCCTCACCGCCCAGGCCGTCCTCTTTTCTTGCTGCTCCCATCAGGTAGAGGTACAGGTACCTCAGGACCTGCACCACCAGGTTCAAGAACAGTTACTACCCCGAAACCATCAGGCTCTTGAACAAAAGGGAGAACTATACTCGTTCTACTTCTGATCTTCCAACAACTGACGGTCTCACTTTAAAGACTCTTTATCTTGTTATTTCATACTCGTTATTTATTGCTATTTATTTATATTTGCATTTGCACAGTTCGTTTGTCCATTGGTCCTGTTTACAGTTACTGTTCTATAGACTTGCTAAGTATGCCCACAGGAAAAAGAATCTCAGGGTTGTATTTGGTGACATGTACGTATTCTGATAATAAAATTTACTTTGAACTTTTGAACTTTGAAATGCTACAGCCATGTCTTTGGAGCTCCTGTGCTGTGCTTTAATATTTCCTGTCACAATATATTTGTACTATCGAACATTTTAAGCAAGCACTATTGTTTGAGGCAGTGTTGTCTCCTTTTATGAAGTACCTAGGTTGTGTATCACTGAGCTTGCATAGATTCAAACGAGGTTGAAATGTATATTTTGCAAATCAGATTGGTCTGGTCAACTGTAAACACTGATATGATGGTACTTCATATTTCCTGTTGCTTTCATGTCAGTTGAACCATGAAACAAACGTAAATACTACTTAAAGGTTACATCCACTATCTGGTACGTTGCAAAGCGTAGTCTGCTGTTAAAATTGCTACAGTCAACTGTCAAAAGGTGTTGCTGCTCTTTCTAATGCTTTGGATTAAAGAGTTACGAAACATAATTGAGCCACTCTTGCAGGAAACAATGTGCAGATTTTGTGTAATGCTAGTATAATGTGTTCTAAGGTGAATAACTTGGAGATCCTTTATCAATGAATTAAAATTATTCCAAACCTTTATTAAGTACTACAAAACCTTAGTAGAATTGTGTCCAATATCAGTCATTACATTTTGGGAAGAATACGAAATCTGAAGGGTTCAGGCAGATTTACTTTGTTGATAATAGTATTGAGGAACAGTTGTAGATCTGAGGGGCGGCATGGTAGCATGCCGGATTGCACAGTGCTTTACAGTACAGGCAACCCAGGTTCAATTCCCACCACTTCCTGTAAGGAGTTTGTACATTCTCCCTGCCATCGCATGGGTTTCCTCTGGGTGCTCCTGCTTCCTATCACAGTCCAAAGATGTATTGGTTAGTAGGTTAATTGGTCATTGTAAATTGTCCATTGCTTAGGCCAAGGTTAAATCGGGGATTGCCAGGCAATATGGCTGGAAGGGCCTATTCTGTACTGTCTCTCAATAAATAAATAAATTATTCTCCTCACGAAAGAGAAGGTCAAGGGGAAGTTTAAAACTGAAGTGTGATTTGTTTCCAGTATTTGTTGGCTTAGGAGCTAAGTGACACAGTATTAAAGAGTCGGAACAAGCATAAAACTTCCTTTTAACGTAGTTGCTTTAATTTGGAAACTATTTCCTCATAGCTTCTGTAATAAAACAATAGGATCAATAAGAACTAATATTGAAGCATAAATTATATTTGCTGGAAATCAAAATAGAAAATGCTGGAAACACATGAGGGAGCGAGGAAGGTTTACTATTTTAGATCATCCCTGCAGTTTATCAGTGAGACTTGTAATTCTGTTCCAAAATTGTGGAGTGCTTTTACCATGATGCAAGGGGTAACTAAAGCTAAAAATGGACATGTAAAAAGCAGACAAGTATACCATTCTTACGATGGAATAATTCTTAATGCTGTGTATCTAACTTTGGGTGCAGGCTTGGGCTGATGCCTTCCGGAGTACTCCAGATCTCACTGGCGTCGTGACTGTTTATGAAGAGCTGAGGAGAAAGGGGCTTGAGTTCCCTATGACTGATCTTGATGCACTGTCTCCCATCCACACACCCCAGAGAGTGAGTATAAACTAGATTCTGGTTATTGCTTATTTCTGTTATGTTGACTGATTTTGGGTAGGTGAACTACTAAAATTTTCCCACTGTGTTGACTTGGTAAAGATTGAGTATCTTTAATGTTTGATGATTGTAGATATTTGGCAGCAGCATCAATTCTAACCAACCCTTTTGTTGGTATAAAATGGTCAGTGCTTTACACATGATTTGTGGTTGACTGTAGTCTTTCAACGTTGCATCAGCAGTACAAACCTCACTGGTGAGATTCATATATGGAGATACAGAAGAACTAATGATCTTTGGAGAGGAAAGCAACATGCTCAGAATCTTTGCGATTGGGTCTTGGCATGAGCATTGGGTCAAATGTGAGGTTCAGAGGTTCAAAGTACATTTATTGTCAAAGAATGTATGCAGTATACAACCCTGGAATTTGTCTTCCCCACAGACAGCTATAAAAAGAAAAATCCATGGAACCCGTTCAAAGAAAAACATCAACCAACCCCCCCCCCATGCACAAAAAAACCAATAGCACGAACGACACAAAAAATGAGTGAAAAACACAAAATATAAAACACAAAATTGAAATTGCAGGCATATTTCAGTTCAGCTCAGGGTTCGTTATCTGCAAACTATCCCAATTCAAAATTGCCCAAAATACCAACAAAAGGAGGAGCAATCAAACACTGGAAACACATCATAATGTAAACCCCAGAGTCCAATTCACAAGCTGCATCAATTAAACCTTGCTCCAGCATCATCCTCCAAAAGCATTGAGGGAGAGAGTGATCATTCGAACCTTCCTTCAGGAGCAGTGAATGAGATGGGGAGAGAGACTGTCACATGCAGATACTTTCCTCTGCCAGCAGTGAGCAAGAGGCTGGTAGATGGCGCAGAGCACCCCTTCGCCTTCGCCTTCTGCACTTGCCTTGATGAGTTCAATCTTTCTCAACACTTTAATCGGTGAGAAATGAAGTTGATCACGGGCTTGCGCCCTGTCTCCAGGCTTCTTGGCCTTCAGACTGCACGCTTTGCTCAAAGCCTCACGGAACCCTCTCTCTCGGGGACAGCAAAGTGCCAGATTGCTCTATCAACCGGAAAACACACCACCAAAATATAGTTCGTAGGCACTGAACAGTAGGTCACAGGCTCCGACAGTAGCAGAACCACATTTCAAGGAAAAATAAGACTTGAAAGCAGTAGTTTTGTGAACTATCTGGAGGATGTTGCCCTTGGTAGCGTTGTTCGTTGGCGCCATCTTCTTCTGCTTCAATGAAATTTTCAGTTTTGTTTTCAATGAGATGGGTAATGATGGCTTTGGGAGAGTGTAGACTATTGCATTGGGGGGAAGGAAATGTGTAAGATGTTAGCATCCTGAGTGTCAGAAAGGGAAGTTTTGTGATTCATTGCTTTGCCACAATGGGACAGGCCCTTCAGCCTACAATATCTGTACCTAACACAATGCCAAATTCCTTCTGCCTGCACATGATCCTCAGCCCTCCATTCCCTGTCTCTTAAGCCCAGTCATATCGACTTCTATCACTGCCCTTTGCAACTCGTTCCAAGAATCAACCACTCTGTGTTTATTTAAAATGAAACTTGCCTTGCATATCTTATTTAAATTCCCCCCACCCCACCCTACCCTCACCCACTTGAATGCATGTCTTCTAATATTTGACATCTACCCTGAGGGAAAAGATGCTGAGTGTCTACTCTATTTATATCTCTCGTAATTTTACAAACTTCTATCAGCCTCTGATGCTCCAGAGAAAATAGACCAAGTTTGTTAAACTACTTCCAGGAGCACATCCCCTCTAATCCTTGTAAACTACTTATGCACCCTTTCCAAAACAACCACATTCAGTATTGGGGTGACCACGATATTCAAACTAGGTTATAGGTGGCTGAAGTCTTGTTCATAAACGGACATTCTGAAGGATAATATCGAGAGGTCAGTAATAGTTCATAAATGGAATAATTTAATTTATTTTGTGCCATAGAGCGACACTGCTATGTGAATTAAAGCAAAGCAGGAAAGAGATCAGCAAGATTAGCCACCCCAGTGAAAGAAAAAGTAGTTCTCTAGCTGAGATTGGGCACCTCTACAAGGAGTACTGCCACAAGGAAGCAGCATCATCATCGAGGATCCCCACCATTCAGGCCATGCTCTCGTCATGCTGCTGCCATTGGGAAGGAGGTACAGGAGCCTTTGATCCCATACCACCAATTTCGTTAACAGTTGTTATCCTTCAACCAGCAGGCTGCTGAACTAGTGTGGATAATTTCACTCACCTCAACACTGAACTGATCTTACAATCTAGAGACTCTCTTTCCAGGCCTCCAAACTCATATTCTCAGTATTGTTTATTTATTTATGTATTGTGTAGCCAAGGATATATAAGTTTGCTGAAGACACAACAATTGTAGGCCGTATCTCAGGTAATGATGAGTTTGAGTATAGAGAGGAAATTAAGAACCTGGTGGCATGGTGCGAAGACAATAACCTATCCCTCAACGTCAGCAAGACGAAGGAATTGGTTGTTGACTTCAGAAGGAGTAGCGGACCGCATGACCCAATTTACATCGGTGGTGTGCAAGTGGAACAGGTCAAAAGCTTTAAGTTCCTCGGGGTCAATATCACAAATGACCTGATTTGGTCCGACCAAGCAGAGTCCACTGCCAAGAAGGCCTACCAGCACCTTTACTTCCTGAGAAAAGTAAAGAAATTTGGCCTGTCCCCTAAAACCCTCACTAATTTTTATAGGTGCACCGTAGAAAGCATTCTTCTAGGGTGCATCACAACCTGGTATGGAAGTTGTCCTGTCCAAGACCGAAAGAAGCTGCAGAAGATCATGAACACAGCCCAGCACATCACACAAACCAATCTTCCATCCTTGGACTCACTTTACACCGCACGCTGTCGGAGCAGTGCTGCCAGGATAATCAAGGATACGACCCACCCAGCCAACACACTTTTCGTCCCTCTTCCCTCTGGGAGAAGGCTCAGGAGCTTGAAGACTCGTATGGCCAGATTTGGGAACAGCGTCTTTCCAACTGTGATAAGACTGCTGAAAGAATCCCAACCCGGATCTGGGCCATACCCTCCAAATATCCGGACTTGCTTCTCAGTTTATTTTGCACTACCTTACTTCCCATTTTTCTATTTTTTATTTATGATTTATAATTTAAATTTTTAATATTTACTAATTTTAACTATTTTAATATCTTTAATATTTACTATTTGTAATCCAGGGAGTGTGAAGTGCAGAACCAAATATCGCTGTGATGATTGTACGTTCTGGTACCAATTGTTTGGCGACTATAAAGTATTTAAGGATTTTGTACAATTTGCCTTTTGCATCTTGGTGTTTGTCAGTCTTTGTGTGTTGTTTTTCATTGATTCTGTTGTATTTCTTCTACTGTGAATGCCTACAAGAAAATGAATCTCGAGGTAGTATATGGTGACATAAATTTACTTTGAACTTTCGGTACTCAAGAGTGAAGTTGTAGAAGCTTCAGTGGGTTATTCCATGAATTGCCAGCAGAGGGCACATCCAATGGTTTTTCAAACCTTGGCAAAAACAGGAAATACAGGTGTGACAAGACAGTGTTGCTCTATCTGATTTTTGCAATTCCAAAGGAATTTCTCAACAGTTATCCAATGTTGTAATAGCCTTGAACAAATTACTTGGTTTTTATGATGTTTCTCAGATTTCTAAATTTATCAGTCTCATTGTTTGTGATAGCTTGTGTGCAGTGGATTCCTTTACAGAGGATCAGTGTCTGCACCTCATTGTGGAACATCTCTGCGGAAACAAGGGATGTTCCAGTTTGTATACTCAATGTAGAATAGCAGGAAAGTTGAGACGTTCCTACCTGCCAAAGAGTTGAGAAAATCTGAAGAATATTACAATCAATCTCTTTAAAAATAAGGAATTGTTTTTAAAATTTACACAGGGATCTTCTGGTATCACTTAGAATTCACCTTTCTAGTCCATGGCACGTAACCCTCCATAACCCACTTTTCTGGATTGAACTCCATCTGCTACTTTCTAGCTCAGCTTTGGATTCTACCAAGTTCTGTTGTAACCAATGACAACCTTCTACTCTATCCACAACACCATCAGCTTTTGTGTCATCTGCTAACTTACTAGCCCACTATTTTACTACTTCATCCAAGTCACTTTTAAAAACCATGAAGAGCAGGGGTCCCAGAACAGATCCCAGTGGAATACCACTGGTCATGGACCTTCAGGTAGAATATCCTCTACCCTCTGGACAAGCCAATTCTGAATCTATGCAGCCAAGTTTCCCTGGATCCCATGCCTTCTGACTTTCTGAATGAACAGACTGTGAAGAACCTTGTTGAACACCTTACTAAAATCCATACATCCCACATTCACTGTTCTACCTTCATTAATTTGTTTTGTCACTTCCTCGAAGAATTTAATCAGGCCCTTGAGGCATGGCCTGTCCTCACAGAACCATGCTGACTATCCCTAATCAGACAATGCGTCTCCAAATGCTTGTAAATACTGTCCTCTAAGAACTTTCTCCAGTAGTTCGTCATGATATAAGACTGGTCTATAATTCCCAGGATTATCCCTATTACTTTTTTTGAACAATGGAATAACTTTTGCCATCCTCCAATCACTTGGTACTACTCCTGTGGCTAGTAAGGATGTAAAGATCATCATCAAAGGCGCAGCAATCTTCCTTCTCTTCCCACGGTAACCAGGGGATACCCCGTCTATACCCTGTCCAGCCCTGGGGGCTTAATTATTCAGGACAGATGAAAGATCTCAGCCCGAAGTGTCGACTTAGGATCTGAGTGTTCTATGTCACTGTGTTCAGTTAGGAGCAGAAGTAGGTCATCTGGCCCATTGAGTCTGCTCTGCCATTCAATAAGACTATATATGGAAAAATCTGAGTTGTTTGAAATATTGTGGAATATTGGTAGCTCGAGTTGGCTGTTTGGAAGTTCGGTTGATCGCGGAGGTCGGCAGGTGTTTCAGCTCCATTTGAGAAGCCATCATCAGTGCATATTTGATGGTGTGCTCTTATGATTGCTTCTTGATTGGAGCCGAAATGTCCGCAAACATTTCACCAAGCTCGGCGATCAACCAAACTTCCAAAAACTGAGTGGCTCTTCAGGCCACTTCAGAGGGCAGTAAGAGCCAGCAGATGGGTAGAGCAGGGGTTCCCAACCTTTTAAATGCCTTGGACCCTTACCATTATCTGAGGGATCTGTGGACTCCAAGCTGGGAAACCCTGCTGTACAGCCATCTGTTACAGGTGATGACTTCAGACCGAAATGCCAATAGAATTTTATTTCTAGGCTTTTAGATTTCCATGGTGAGATTCCAATGACATTGACTAGTGACTTTTTCCTCTTGGAACAGTGCAGAGTTATTCTTAATTGTAATTACATCCCTTATTAATACAAAAGAAGTTAACTCTGTTAACTTTTTATTTTTGGAAAGTGCTATTTCTATTCTAAATTGCAGATCTTTGAACATCTTACCTTGCTCAACATTCCTCACATTGCTGAAACTCGCTGACAGTTTACAAACAATGAGCTTCCACCTGCCTGTGAACAGAAGCAAGTATTTCAGCAAGATTCTCTCCTGCATCATTTCAAGCCCTCTTTCCTTCCACTCATAAGGAAAATGTAGTTTCTTTCTCTCTACATCTGCAGTACAGATGCTTGTTATGCTCGCTGTGTTATCTGACCGACTAGTGATGCAGATTAAGGATCCAAGCTAATGATTTTTTTTTTTACCTGATATGGATGAACTAATTTAGTGAGTGAACTTGTCGAGTCATTAAATAATCTTCCAAAACCTTCGGAATCTATTGAGTCAGAGTGACAACTTCAAGTTAGATTTGTTATAACTGTCATTTCATTCTGTTGTGCAGCTACTTCTGATCATTAATGATGGTATCTTCGTATTACCTATTCGCTGTCCTCATTACAAATGCTTTTTTTTGTTTTTCAGACTATTCCTGAAGTGGACCCAGCAGTGTCACAGAATTCAGTTCCAGCACAGGCACAGTCAGCAGTGTTTCCTGTCTCTGAACAACCCATTCCAGTAGCATCATCGGAAGGTGCAATTACTCCTTCCCTTGAGCAGGTAAAATGCAATGCTGTATATTTCATGGCTACATATCTAATTTATTTACCCCTACTGTCCCAGAATGGAACATGATGGCACAGAGGTACTGCTGCCTTGCAGATCCAACAACTTGCATTTGATCCTGAACTCTCTTGCTGTCTGTGTGGACGTTGTGCATTCTTCCTGCCTCCACATGGGTTTCCCTTAGGTGCTCTGGTTCCTTCCTACATTCTAAAGATACCTCTATTGCCTGTTATGCCACTGGTGTTTAGGGCAGCAATGGAGGTCCTCCATCTCTGGCGGGGTTCAGGATTTCCTTCATTGTCCAGTAGCTTGGTTTTCACTACTGTCAGTCGTGCAAGTTGCGGAGGAGACTCAGGAATACTGTCACACTCAGATGTAGAAGGATTCTTCATTGCTGTTTTGTTTTACCAGTGAGGGTTGTTAGCCCTGAGCTGAACCCCAAACCTGGAGGACCAATGGACCACTCTTAGCCTTTGACCACTTTGGCATGGATGACCCTACCAACGGCCAAAGCATAAAGCCCTGACTCCACCCAACAATGCTCTCTGGGTCATTGAGACACACAAGCCTCTAAACTACAACAAGGTTGGAGTCCTCTTGGAGGACATCCTAAAGATATAGTTGGTTAATTTGCTACTTAGGTTAGCCCTAATGTAGATGTTTGATTTAAAAAAAAAAGTTGAAGGTGAGTATGAGGGAGAATTGTTTTTGGGGAGATGGGGCTGCTGGGTTTGCTCTGAGAGCAGACCTTCTGGGCTGAATAGTCTCCTGTGTTGTAAGTCAATAGTTGGTAAATTGGCATGTTAATTGTTACTTAACCACACATTGCTCTGCGACAACACCGGTGCCAAGCTGTATCAGCCCTAGTACCCTTCCCTTGGACAACATCGGTGGCGTGGAGAGGGGAGACTTGCAGCATGGGCAACTGCCAGTCTTCCATACAACCTTGCCCAGGGCTGTGCCCTGGAAATCTTCCAAGGAGCAAATCCATGGTCTCACAAGACTAACGGATGCCTAAAAAAAATTGTTACATGCACCAAGGTACAGTAGAAAAACCTTTGTTTTGCATGCCATCCATGCAGGATGGATCATTTCTTTAAATCAGTACGTTGAGGTGGTACAAGGGTAAGTAATGACATATGTAGACTAAAATGTTACAGTTATAGGGAAAGTACAGGCAGACAATGTGCAGGGTCATGACGAGGTAGTTTGTGAGGTCACGAGCCCATCTAATCATGCAAGGGAACCATTATAACAGTGGGACAGAAGCTGTCTTTTGCCATGTGGTATGTGCATTCTGGTTTCTATATCTTCTCTTCAATGGGAGGGAGGAGAAAGAGAGTGTATGAAGGTGCTAGGCTCTTTAACTATGTTGACTGCTTTATCAAGGAGTGTAATTGATCGTGACAATTTTTGGGTTGTGTTTCTTCATTCCAGAAATTTGATTGGGAATGAAGAGATTCAACCCAAAAAACATGCATCTGATGAGATTTCTGCATCAGATACCCACCACACAAAGTCATTCCTTGTGCATCCATCCATTACCACCAATATTATTTTCCGGGCTGTGACCTCGCTCACATAGTTTGCAACGTTACTGCCCTCTCCCAGCCCTCCACCACAAAACCAAAGAAAGCATCAACCACTTCAACCACAGACGTCTCTTTCTAACATTTCCCTTCATGCACACCATTCAACCCCTCCCCTAAAAGGGCCCAATATTTGGCCAGCCAACTCTATCATCCCCATGACTCCAGATTGCAGTTGGGCCATGTATTTCTGGCTAGTCACTTCCATCACACCATGAGGCCCCATCATGGCCACTGACTGTTGGATCTCAGCCCCCTTTCTCCTACCCTTCTTTCTATCTCTCTGTTGCTAGCCTCAGTCACATGAATTCTTCTGGTCAAAAGTTGCCCTCCATAAACTACCCACACTTGAACTTCCCCAGAGCAGGGGTTCCCAACTTGAGGTCCGTGGATCCCTTACTTAATGGTATTGGTCCATGGCATAAAAAATGATTGGAACCCCTTCCCTGGAGGTGCAGCATTTTCTCCATGGTTTTGTTCCTCCATATCTGGTCTCTGCGAAATGAACTCTTCAACGTGCTTTCAACACACACAAAATGCTGAAGGAACTCAGCAGGTCAGGCAGCATCAATGCAAAGGAGTAAACAGTCGATGTTTCGGGCTGAGACCCTTCATCAGGACTGGGGAAAAAAGATGAGAAAGTCAGAGTAAGAATTACAGGGTGGTAGGTGATAGATGCAAAGAGTCGGGGGGGGGCCGCAGAGATCACGGGGGGAGCAGTGAAAGAGTATATCACTGAATCCCGTCAAAGAGAAGATATAAAGAACTCCTCAGTATGTCATTTTCTCCACTTCAGTCTTCCTGCTCATTTTTTCTGTGGAGACCACATTAATTCAATGATTACAATGACAGCTGCTGTTTCCATTGGCAAGAGTAGACTGTTAGAAGGAAGAAAGGGCTGTTCAGCTCCTCTTCTTTGCTCCAGAATTTTAATAACATTATGGTGGATCTTTTGCCTCTGGTTTTCCTACCCTAATGACAAAATCCCTTAACATCTCAGTCTCTTGAATATATGGAACATATTCAAGACAGTCTGCCCAGACATCTTAGATAGATTCACTGCCCTTCATCTTGGTCCTAAATAGCTAAATCCTTACTATGAGGCTGTATGACTCAACTCCTGGCAGCCCATCCACCCGCCCCACCCCGTTGTTTCCAGATTTCCTGGTATCTTAGTTGGGAGTTGTTGTGTCTGTACAACTACATATCATATAAATACATAAATACATACAACTACATGTCATACGCATTCAGAAGTGGTTAACTGTATATTCACTTTGCAGAGACAGCAACAAATCAATGTGCATGCATAAGTTATCAGTTCATAATTAGAGCTAAGGGGAGTCATTGCACTAAAAAAAATAGATCCATACACTACAGGAGTAACATCAATTTTGCATCTCCCCTGATAGACCTGCAAGAAAGTAGTATGTTTCAGTAAGATCACTCCTTGTTCTCCCAAACTGAAGGCTATAGGTCACTCTGTTTTATCCCTCTTCATGTGGTAAAATCACTATCCCAGGAAACTTCAAACTTCTATCACACGTCTATCCTTTTGGGTAGGGAAACCAAACCTGTATAAAGAAGTCTAGAATAAATGAAATTAATAAAATTGCTGGACCTGATAATCCAAAGTTTAAAAACAGAAAAAGCTAGAAATACTTGTGGCATACGCAAAAAGAACAGAGAGAAAGAGTTCAGCAGGCCAGGCAGCATCTATGGAAAAGGGTAGATGACGTTTTGGGCTGAGATTCTTCATCAGGACCCTTCATTAGTCCTGATGAAGAGTCTCGGCCCGAAACAACGACTATTTACTCTTTTCTATAGATGCTGCCCGGCCTGCTGAGTTCCTCCAGCGTTTTGTGTGTGTTGCTTGGATTTCCACCATCTACAGATTTTCTCTTGTTTGAAAGAGAAAGAGTTAATGTTTCAACTTTTGACAAAGTGTCCCAGATGCTGTTTGACCTGCATTTTGTGCTTTTTAATACCACAGCATTCTAGCTGCAGTCAAACCAGAATCCTATATAATTGGAGCAAGATGTTTCCGCTCTTGTATCTGCCTTTCTAACTGCCTGCTATTCCTGAAAGTTAATTTTAAGTAATTTGTGTACAGATGTTCCAGCTCCTTCCGAAAACCAGTAATTTCCAGTCTCTTGCCAACTTCAAAAAAAAGCCTCTTCTTTTTTCCCATTAAGATGAATGAAAATGCTGTTTTTTCCCCCCACATTTTATTAAATTTGCTATATACGCTGAGTGGCTATTTAATCAGTTACACCTGTTTGCCTGCTTGTTAATGCATGTATCTAATCAGCCAATCATGGGCAGCCACTCAATGCATAAAAGCATGTGGTCATGGTCAAAAGTTCAGTTATTGTTCAGAGCAAACATCAGAATGGGGAATAAATGTGATTTAAGTGATTTTGACTGTGGAATGATTGTTGGTGCCAGATGGGGTGGCTTGAGTATTTCAAACTGCTGATCTCTTGGGATTTTCATGCACAACAGTCTCCAGAGTTTACAGAGACTGGCGCAAAAAAACAAATCATCCAGAGAGCGGCAGTTCTGTGGGCGAAAAAACCTTGTTAATAAGAGAGGACAGAAAAGAATGGCCAGATTGGTTCAAGCTGACAGGAAGGCAACTAACTCAAATAATCATGTGTTACAACAGTCGTGTGCAGAAGAGCGTCTCTGAACACACAGCATGTTGAACCTTGAAGTGGATGGGCTGCAGCAGCAGAAGACCACGCTGGGTTCCACTCTTGTACCTAATTAAATGACTGCTGAGTGGATATCCTCACCATTTACTGAAAGCACTTTGATGCTCCTTTCAGTTCACCCTGCCACCCAGTTTTGTTTCATCAGCAAACATGAATATTTTACATTTGATCCCCTCATCCAAATCATTGATGTAGATTGTGAACAGCTGCACATTCAATTATTGACATCCTCTCAACCTGAAAAGGACACGTATTCCGTCTGTTAATGTCAAATTCATATTGGTATTACTCTCAATCTTGTGCTCTCTAATTTTGTTTAATAACCTCGTTGAAGAACTTCTGAAACTCCCACTACACCACATCAACTGGCTTGTCCTTAGTTTTTCTGCTGAGTACCACTTCAAAAAAACTGTCATACATTAATAAATGTCATAATTATTAACTGTCATACATTTTCTCTTTCTTATATCAATTTTGACTCTTCCCAATCCTGTTGTTATTTTTCAAATGCCTGTTTACCGCTTCCTTAATAATAGGTTCTAGTTTTTAATAACTTATTTTTTCCTATCCCTGTCTTTAAATAATGTAAAAATATTTGGAGAAATAAACCATGGAATTTTGGAAAATTGCATCTCCATTGTTCCCTCCTTCAGACCTTGGTTCTTAGAATCTATTACTTTTCATTTCCATTAATTTCTCCAATACAAATCTTCATGCCCTTCTCTCGGCTCAACATGTCAACTGTTTATATAGTATGTACAACAGGACAGTCAATATAACATAGAAATACAGTTGTATCAGCGTGAATTAATCAATCTGATGGCCTGGTGGAAGAAGCTGTCCTGGAGCCTGTTGGTCCTGGCTTTTATGCTGCGGTACTGTTTCCCAGAAAGTTTGTGGTTGAGGTGGCTCAGGTCCCCAATGGTCCTTTTTACACACCTGTCTTTGTAAATATCCTGAATAGGTCATTGCAATGTACTGCTGCATAACAACAAATTTCATCACATATGCCAGTGATATTAAACCTGATTCTGATAAATATGGATTGTCATGATTTTTATCTCAGGCTAGGGGAGTCTGAAACCAGAAGGCATAAATTTAATGTGAGAGGGAAATTATTCTAAAAGGGAAAAAGAGGCAAGTTTTCCATAGAGTACAGTGAATATATGGAATAAGCTTTCAGAGGAAAGGGTAGAGCTAGTTAAGTAACAACATCTAAAAGATATTTGGCCAGGTACATGGATGGGAAAGACGTAGCTCAGAGGTTCCTAATCTGAGGTCCATGGGCCCCTTGGTTAATGGTATGAGTCCATGGCATAAAAAAGGTTGGAAACTCCTAGTTTAGAGGGATATGGACCAAATACAAGCCAATGGACTAACTCTGGAATACATCTTTATTGGCATGGACAGGTTGGGCCAAAGGCCTGTTTCTGTGCTGTACAACTCTATGGCGGTCAATATCTGGTTCATTGGCCTTGAATTTTAAATGCTTTCTGTTTTACAGGTTGCAAAACTGCGGAGTGAACTGGATATTGTTAACGGTAATGTCAAAGTGATGTCTGAAATGCTGACTGAGATGGTCCCAGGTCAAGAAGATCCCTCTGACCTTGAGCTACTACAGGTGAAACAGTAATCTGAAATTAAAATAGGCCATTCAGCATCTTGCTTTTGAAATGCCACTCAGTTAGGTTATGGCTTTCGAAATTCATATGCCCAGTTTGTTATCTGTTAATTGAAATGAAATGGTGTGGGGCCAGGTGCAAGGATGGTGGAAATAAATCTTTGGCCAGTTGCAAAGTTGAAACAATTATCTTGATGTACTTTATCTCTTTGTCAACTAGCAATGACACCCCAGCCCCATGACTCTTAAACTTTGTCCAATTAATTTTACCTTTTCTCTCTTTTATTGCCTATTACACTGTTGGCGTTTAGGGTAGCAGTGAAGTTCCCCTATCTCTGCCTGTCCTTGGCCATCTTCTTTATTGTGCCAAAGGTGTTATTCAGGGTCCTCAGTCACACAGATGTAGAAGAATTCTTTACTACTGTTTCCGTTACGATCTTTTTGACCAGTCAGGGTTGTTATCCCTGAGCTGAACCCCTGAACCTGGAGGACTGGTGGACCACTACCTTTGACCTGTTTGGCATGGGTGACCCTACCAAGAGCAACAGCATAAAGCCCTGACTCCAGACAACGTAGCTCTTCGTGCCGTTGAGGCACGCAAGCCTCCGAACCATGACAATGTGGTGGTCCTCTTGGAGGACCTTTTCTCTCTATTGCCTTCTTTCTTAGTTCCACAAAATTTCAGGTAACTGAATATTTCTGTCATCTGACCTTGGTACTTTGGCTTCAGAGTTTCATTTACTCTTATCACTTTTTAATCAATTGGTAGTTTAAACCATAAACTTTAAGCTACTTTACAAATTTCCATGTCCAGACTGCAATATCCAGTGTGAGACTTTTTGCATCAGTTTAAGTTATCATGATACTGAGTTTTTACATTTAAGATTGTGTTTCATCACACCCCGTTCACGTTCTGGACCTGTGATTCACTTAAGCTTGGAGGAAGACTTGACTGGAAACTAACGCTAAAAATACTGAAGCATCCAGCTCCATTTTCCTTTCTCACCCACCCCACCACTCTATATCCTGCTTACTGAGCACTATTCAGAAGAAAAATGAGGCATTGCCCAATGGCACACTAGGTTTATTGAGAACACAGTTGAGCCAAATAGACTAGCTGATTCCTGGGTTCAGTTGTTCTGCATTGTTAACTTGAGTGAGGAGGAGGCCGATCAAAGTTGCATCTAAATCGGGGTTCAAAGCTTCATTTATTATCAAAGTATACAATGTGAAATTCTTCTTCTCAGAGTAGTCATGAAACCAAGAAAGAAAAGAAAGGCAGCGCGATCATCAATCCCCCAAATCCCCTCTCCCCGCACAAAAAATCGAACAAAAACGGAACAGGCACATCAACCCCCAAATCCCTCATCCTGCGCAAAAAAATGAACAAAATGGAACCAGCACATCGACCCCCAAATCCCCATCCCCACTCAAAAAGAAAACAAGAAAGATCGGGCAAGAACCACAGAATATAAAAAAAACTATAAGACTGAAAAAAGGCCTATGGTTCCCAGCTTTTTTTCTGCCATGGGCCTTTACCATTAACCGAGGGGTTGTGGATCCCAGGTAATGTATAATGTTGGGTTCAACACAATCTAGGTAAAGTATGATACTATTTACAGTCAATCATTTTGTTAATGTTGGAAAGGTGACAGGCATTCCTGAAACAGTAAGCTCAGATTTCTGGTTGGGATCGGAATTTGTGAAATACAGAGTTTAAGATTTAAATGTTAATTTTGATATAAATAATTTCTCCCTTATAAATATACTGGAGTTCTTGTGTATAATTATACATTTCTTACACTAGGAACTGAACAGAACATGTCGGGCAATGCAGCAGAGGGTTCTGGATCTCATCTCAAGAGTGACCAATGAGCAAGTGACAGAGGACCTGTTGCACGTCAATGATAATCTCAATAACATATTCCTTCGATATGATAGGTATCTTTACAGTGCACCTTTTCAGCTACATTGAGCTACCCTCTCTAAAGAGTGACTTTGCTCCTACAATTTTGTTACATGGTACTTTAAAGCAACTATTGAAGTCCTTCTCCCAGGAAACTTGCAGCCAGTTAGTGTACACAAGCACCTGTGAATTATGTGGTATTAATGACCAGATAATCTTTTTATTGGCGATGTTGGTTGGGGATAATAATAGGGCAGAAGACTTGGCTAATCTCTTTTTTGTAAATGATACATTAGGATCTTTAGTATGCACTTGAGGTTGGCCCATGACTTAATGTCTCATTTGAAATATGTTACTGTACTGTATTGCTGCTACATTGAAATATAAATTGGGATTACATGATGATCTAGGGTAGGAACATATGGCCTCTGAGGAAACAGATTCCATTTTTGTATTGATCAGGCCTATGTTCCTCAAACAGTTGTTTCTGTCCTTAAAACTTCGTACATGTTCAGGTGTGTGGGTGGATATCTGTCATAGTAAATGGTCTGCAACTTAAATAAATGGCAAATTAAGACTTGAAGAGCGCCGAGGGGATCTTGATTAGATTGGTATAAGAAATGAACAATTTTAGTTGTTTGGAGTAAGTAGAATATTTGGGATGGTTCTTAGAGCAGATTGAGGAGGGGGGTTTAATTGAGTTGTCTGAAAATTGTAATGTGCTTTCACCAAAAAGAGAATCAGTAAACTGCCAATTCGGTATTCAGCATGGGAAATGCATATAGTGATGAGGCAGATACAATGCTTTTTGTATACAGTGGGTGCAGATTCCTTGTTTTCAGTGGGGAACTGGCAAAAAATGTGTGGCTATGAGTGAGACAAATTATGGCTCTCCAAAGAGATGGGGGCAGATGCAGTGAAATAGCAGAGCTCTTTCTGCAGCATATTGGCCTGTATTGAAGTAACGATGTTAGTGCCTGAAACCTACTCCAAAAAAAACCCCTTGATGATAGTGGAATCCCTAACCAGCTCTTTGGCAGTTCCTCAAAGAGTATAAAACGGTGACTTTTCCTCCTACCCTAACCATAATACAGACAAATAATGAAAATATTTTGTTTATTTCCCATCCCATAATCCAAGTATAGTTGCAAAGTCTTATTTACATAAAGCATGAGGTATCTGTCTTGAAATATGGGTCATAAAATTGGAAGAACTTTGTGCTAAATTATTAGTGCTTGTTTGTGCAGATCAAGAGTCTAATGTGTTTTTCGACTTCACAAAGTAGTAAGGATGGTAAATTCTCAATATTTCTCTTTCAACGTTAGCCTATTTAGTCAATTTTAAGAACACTGGTTAAGAAAACACCTGTGGCCCCTCCCCAGAAGTTGTTTATTAGGTGGTTCATACCTTCAGTCTGCTTTATGGATTCTGCCTTTCCTATTTTCAGGTTTGAGAGATTCAGAACTGGACAGAAGACTATCAACCGAGTGAGTATCATTCAGCATACGGAAAAGAGACAGTTCAGTCCTGCAGGTTGAGTCACTGCACATGTAGAGCTCGCACCAAGGGTAACTTAAGGTAGATACACTGTAAAGACGTTAGATACAAATTTAGGAGGAAGCCATTAAATCCCTGAAGTCTATCTCACTATTTAATCGGTTAAGGCTGACTTGGTTACAACCCTAACTGCATGTTCCTGTTTACTTATGATTGTACCATGACTTTATCTACCTCTATTTTAAACATTCAAAGACTTGCTATTGTCCAAAAATATTAATGGATGAAGCTTTATTTTTAAGCAGTTCTGTATTCTTCCACAAGTTGAAAGATCCCTCTCCTGATCCTCGACTCCATGTTTTTGTATGCTTCATTCAAAAGAGATTTGTTAAGTGTGATGAGGTTCTTTAGAAATATGTAATCTCTGATGGACAACTGTTCAACTTGACAAGTTAAAATGTCGGTGTGCTACCTGAGTGTGCAATCAAAGCAGCTACCATCATTTTCAAAACTATTTGGATCAATTAGTTCATAACATCTTCAGGCACAATGGCACGGTAGTGTAGTGTTCAGCGCAACACTTAGTTGTCTGTAAGAAGTTTGTACCTCCTCCCCTTGACCACGTGGGTTTCCTCCAGATGCTCCAGCTTCCTCTCTCAGCCTAAAGACGTACCGATTAATTGGTTGTTGTGACTTATCTCATGATTAGGCTAGGGTTAAATTGGGGGGTTGCTGGGCGGCACAGCTCTCAATCAGTCAATAAAAATGATTGCTTCCTTTTCAGATTTGTGGAGAATCAGAGTCAGGTTTGCATTGTTTTGTAGCAATGGTACAATGCGGGTACAACATATTAATATATGCAATAAGAAATAAAAATAAATAAGTGGTGCAAAAAGTGAGGTAGTGTTCATGATCTGTTCAGAAATCTGACAGCAGAGGGGGAAGAAGCTGCTCTTAAAATATTGAGTGTGTGTCTTCAGACTCCTCTACCTTCTCCCTGATGGTAGAATTGAGAACAGGGCATGTCGTGGATGGTGAGGGGTCCTCAATGATAGATGGCACCTTTTTGAGGCATTGCCTGTTGATGATGCCCTCAATGATTTGGAGGCGAGTGCCCACGGTGAGTTGGCTGAGTTTACAACCCTCTGCAGCCTTTTCTGATCCTGTTCATTGCTGCCTCCATACCAGACAGTGATGCAACCAGTCAGAATGCTAGAGTCTGGTGAAATACAAAATCTTCTCAAACACCCAATGAAATATAGCTGCTAGCTTGCCTTTCAGAATCAGGTTTAATATCACTGGCATACAGTATGTCATGAAATTTGTTGTTATTTGGCAGCAGTACAATGCAATACATAATAAAATAAAAAATTTTTGAAATTGCATCAATATGCTGAGCGCAGAAAAGACCTTCAGCGATGTTGACACTCATATGAAGGAAGCTACTCACCTTTTCCACTGCTAACCTCTCAATGAGAACTGGTACGTGTCCTCCTGACTTCCCTTTCCTGAAGTCCACAACCAGTTCTTTGGTTTTGCTGATGTTGGGTGCAAAGTTGTTGTTGCAACCACTCAACAGCGAACTATCTCCCTCCTGTATGCCTCCTTGTCACTATCCGAGATACTGCCAACAGCAGTATTGGCAAATTTGTAGATGGTGTTTGAGCTCTGAGCCTCAGTGCACAGTGTGAGTGCAGGGAAAGTAGAACATTGGACGGAGCATGTTGCCTTGAAGTGCGCCTGTGTTGATTGTCCGTGATGCAGTTCGCAACATAGTGCATCTTCCTACCTTATAACCACAACCCCCTCATCTCTTTTTTAATTTCTAGGATTCCATATATTTGATGAAGAAAATGATTTGTCCACAATTTTTCTACTGGTTTGCTTTGGATATAGCATTCAATGTCTCTTAAACTAATTCACTTTTTTTCCTCTCAAGGTGCCCAGTGTTTCAGAGAATGTGGACAACTTAATAAATCTTACACCAAGTTCCCCTGCTGTTGTCACTCCAGTTGCATCTAATATCTCGACACAGATGGCAGGACTTAGTAAGTAATGGCTATTTATTGATCCTTGCTATCAAGAACTACACCCTAAACTGACAGACTGCAAATACGAAAATAAACAAGTAATAATAAATAATACTGAGAACATGATTTGTAGAATCCTTGGAAGGGAGTCCATAGGTTGTGTTCAGTGATCAGTTCAGTGTTAACAGTGAGTGAAGGTATCCACACTGGTTCAGAAGCCTGATAGTTGGAGGGTCATAACTGTTCTTGAACCTGGTGATTTGGGGCCTAAGGCTCCTGCAGCTCTTTCCTGAATGTAGCATTGAGAAGAGAACATGGCCTGTTGGATGGGAGTCCTTGAGGATGGACGCTGCTTTCTTGTGGCAGCGCTCTTTGTAGATGTGCACAATGGTGGAGAGGGTTTTTCCTGCAATGAATTGGACTGTATTCACCACCTTTTGTAGGCCATTGTCAAATAAGATTGGGTGATTGCCCTGACACTTGACCATTCTTGCTGCAGTATTTCACCTCAAACAAACTTTGGAGGAGAGCTAACCTTCGGAACTAATGGAAAACTTTTCAATATACAACAACTCTACTCCAGAAGCAAGAAGGTCCCAATCTTGGTAGTGAAGCTGCAGATAGCACACACGCTTACACTGTGTTTGTTCCAAGAAACTGAGTTGTTCAAGTTGCATTGTCTGAAGCTTTATGCTGTTTGTTAATTGCTGTGCATATGGTCAGGTGTTACAGGGGAAGGTGTGAGTGCAACTGCAAAGCCATTGGAAAACAGCCATCCAAAAACTGAGGAAGAAGAATTTGACATGTTTGCACAAACGAGAAGCAATTCCCTGGCAGATCAGCGCAAGAGGTGAGTAGTTACCGATTTTGCAGGTTGGACATTTCTCTAATTCTTTTCCTGTCCTTTCTAATGCAAAAACACAGAACTAAAATGGGAAGTGTACAGCAACTACATTGGTATCAGAATAATGGTGTGTGGGGGGTAGGGGTTTGGAATACATACTCTGGATAGTTCTCATTCAGAATCCAATCCCATTAACTTGAGGATTTAGGAAAACTAGGAAATTTTTGCTACTCAGTTCAGGAAGGGGAGTGAGGGGTCACTGAAGAAGAACCTTGAATATTTGAAGCATTAAAGTGGATGTATCAAAATATTAAGAGTAGTAAAATGTTAAAAGTTGTTTGGGACACCATTTCAATCTAAGCTGTTGCTTGTGTTTATCATGTTAAAAATAGCACGGAAAAAACACTTGAAGCATTATCAGATATTGAGCCATAAATGGAGGTATTTGGGCATGTGACCAAAAACTATTAAAGCATAGATTTTGAGAAGGTTAAAGTCAGAGAGACGTTCTAGTCTTTGAATCCTCGGCGGCTGGAAGCACAGCTGTAAGTGATGGGCAGATTTTAAATCAGTGTTGCTTTATGATCAAGGAAGAGTCTTTTCAGCCCATCAAGTTTATGTGTACTCAGAACAATCCCATTTTCTCCTGTAATCTATTCTCCCCACCTTCCCATCAATTCTATTCCCAACTCTACTGGGGCCAATTTTATTTCATTTTTTAAAAGCTGTGACTAATTAACAATCTGCACACCCTTGGCCTATGGTAGAAAAGCAGAGTGTTCAAAGAACCATATAATCAAAGGTTTCAGAGGTCGAATTTAATGTAAAGAAAAATGTATACATGTAGAATGCGCAATCGTCATATAGACTATGCCAGAAGTCAGGCTTGAGTTTGAGTCTCTGAGGCAGCAGATCTACTAGCTGTACTGCTGTGTTCCATGTTGAGATTGGGTGTTGGAGTCCACATGGATAGACTGCTCAGTAGTTTGGTGTATTACTTGGATTATTAGGAGGGGAGGGAAATCCATGAAGGGGGTCTCAAAACAGGTTGGGGGAAAGCTGTACTGACATGGGACTATAAGTTATAGGAGCAGAATTAGGTCATTTTGTCCATCGACTCTGCTCTGCCATTTCATCATAGCTGAGCTATTTTCCCTCTCATGCCCAATCTCCTGCCTTCTCCCTGTATCCCTACTTGCCCTGACCAATCAAGAATCTTATCAACCTATACCTTAAATATACCCAATGACTTGGTCTCCACAGCTGCTTGTGGCAATGAATTCCACAGATTCGCCACTCTCTGGCTAAAGAAATCATCCTCATCTCCATTCTAAAAGAATGCCCCTCTATTTTGAGGCAGTGTCCTGTGGTGTTAGACTACTACACCATAGGAAACATTCTCTCCACATGCTCTCTAACGAGGCCTTTCAACATTAGATAGGTTTCTGAATTCCAGCGAGTAGAGGCCCAGAGCCATCAAACGCTCTTCATACGACAAGCCTTTCAATCCCAGAAACAATGGAGAAATCTTTTTAAGAGAGGGAAGTATTTGAAGGTGTCTCTTGCTTTGGGTTATGGAGGGTGTTTATAGAATACTAGATACGTGTCAGGATGGAATAGGATGTGGTCACCGTGGTTTGAATGCTGGCTAGGAGACAGTATGAACAGTTATGAGTGCTTGGATGAGAGCAGCTGCAAAATATGGGCATAGATTCAAATTGTAAGCAGGCAAGTCTTGGACTAACGTCAGGAAGTTCTTCAGGAGTAATAGATTGGTGGTATTTAGCCTCTCAGCCCTGCAGCAAGTTTTGGATGGCTGATTTCAGCACTGATTACAACATGAAAGTCGGCAATGAGCTGAAGGTCGAATTCCAGCATATCTGACCTCCCATTTGATGTTAGGACTGTGTCAAGAAATCTTATGCGTTCAAAGTTTGAAGTAAAATTTATTATCGAAGTATGTAACTCAGTGGCCACTTTATTGGGTATACCTGTACAGCAGCTCATTTATACAAATATACAATCAGCCAGTCATGTGGCAGCAACTCATTGCATAAATGATGCAGACATGGTCAAGAGGTTCAGTTGTTGTTCAGACCAAACATCAGAATGGGGAAGAAATGTGATCTAATGTGACTTTGACCATGGAAAGATTGTTGGTACAAGACGTGGTTTAAGTGTGTCAGAAACTACTGATATCTTAGGGTTTTCGTGCATAACAGTCTACAGAGAATGGTATGATACACAAAAAATATCCAGTGAGCAGCATTTGCATTCATTTGCCTGTCATTGAGATGTTCCTACAATCAATGATCTCACTTTAAAGACTCTTTACCGTGTTACTTAATTTTCTCGTTATTTATATTTGCATTTGCGCAGTTTTGTTGTCTTCTGCACTCTAGTTGCTCTTTCATTGGTCCTGTTATAGTTACTATTCTTTAGATTTGCTGAGTATGCCCACAGGAAAATGAATCTCAGGATTGTATTCGATAGTAAAGTTCGCTTTGAGTTTTGTGAGCTTTCCCTGTGGGTGAAAATACTTTGTTAATGAGAGAGATCAGAGGAGTTTGGCCAGTCTTGTTCAAGCTGACAGTAACTTAAAATAACCGCATGTTACAACAGTGAGGTGTAGAACAACATCTCTAAGCACACAACAGGTTGAACCTTGAAGTGGATGGGCTATAGCAGCAGAAGACCGCGTACACTCAGTGGCCAGTTTTATTAGGCACAGGAGGTATCTAATAAAGTGACCATTGAGTGTATGTATTACCATATACTACCTTTTTTTCAGGCATTTACAGGGAAATGAATACCATAAAATTTTACGAAAAACTGTACCTGAACAAAAACCGACAAACAACAATGTGCAAAAGAAAGCAAACTGTGCAAATAAAACGATACTGAGAACAGGAGTGTGAAGAGTTGCAAAGGCACGCAGTCTCAGGACCTCCAGCAATAGCTGTATACTCTAAGGGCTTTCTCCTAACTGGTTTAGCAGGTCCGTCGCTGTTTATGATGTTTCATTTCAAATGATTGAATAAAAGAATGAAACGTCACATATCCCAGATTATGCTGATAGAGAGCTGGGCGTGACAGAGATTTTAGGAGATATGGACAACCTTAGCAAATCAATGAGGACGTGGTAAATGAAATCTAAATGTGGAATAACAGGTTATCCATTTAGTAGAAGCAAACATTTTCTAGTAAATGTTGAATAATTGAAAGATGTTGGTATTCAGAGGAAGCTGGATTGTCTTTGTATACAGATTACTGGAACTTGAAGGCAAACTTTTGCCTTCATTGCAAGAGAATTTGAGTACAAGAGTAGAGATCATACTGCAATCATAAAGGCCTGGATAAAACTGCACCTAGATTATTGTGTATAGGTCAGGTTTTCCTGCTAAGTAAGGATATAATAATCATGAAGTGCTTTGAGCAGCTGGAAATGGATCATATAAAAATCTTACCTTCCAGCTACATTGGACCCTTTCCAGTTTGTCTGCTGCTCAAACCAGTCCACTGAGGATGCTGTAGCCTCGACCTTTTACTCTGTCCTGTCCCACCTAAAAAAAAATGATGCCAATGTTTTTCATTAGCTTCAGTTTTGCATTTAGAACGATCATCCTCAAGAGGCTGGTGGGTAAACTGTCTTCACTGGGATTCAGCACCCCTCTCTGTAACTGGCTCTTAGACTTCCTGATGAAAGACCACAGTCAGTCCAAGTTGGCAGCAACATCTCAAGCTCTGTCACACTGATTACTGGTGCTCCCCAGGACTTTCTGCTCAGTCCACTACTGTTCACGCTGTTGATTCACAACTGCACTGCCAGATCCAGCTCAAGCTGCTTTGTCAAGTTCACTGATAATACAACGTTGGCCTCATCAGCCACAATGATGAGTCAACATAGCGAGGGGAGGCTGAGAGGCTTGTCAAATGGTGTGAAAACAACAACTTGAATCTCAATGTGGACAAAATAAAAGGGATGATTATGGACTTCAGGAAGGCACAGGTCGAACCTTCTCCATTGCACATCAATGACTTTGCTGTGGAGAGACTGAAGAACACAAAATTCCTTCACGTGCACATAATGGACGATCTAACCTGAACCCACAACATCTCCTCATTAGTCAAGAAGGCACAATAGCGTCTACACTTTCTGAGGAGATTGAGGCGTGCAAGTTTCCCACCCCATGCAAACAACTTTGTACGTGCGTGCTATTGAGTGTGTCCTCTTTGGCTGCATCATCGTATGACATGAAAGCTGCAAGGCATCGGACTGTGAGACCCTACAAAGGGTCATAAAACCTACAGAGAGGATCACGAGGTCTCCCTCCCCAACATTTGTGACATTCTTTGGGATCACAGTATACGAAGGGTCCAAAGCATTGTTGAGGATCCCTACAACCCATCCCACAATCTCTTCGACCTACTACCATCAGGAAGGAGGTATAGGAGCATCAGGACTAGGACTTCCAGACTAGCTAACAGTTTTCTCTCTCAGGCGGTGAGACTAATGAATACCCAGCCATCACTTGAGCCGTTTACTGTACTGTTCACTATTTGGCTGTTACCTGTGCTGCTCACTGCATGCAGTTTGAATTACATTTTATTAACTTATTTGTGGTAATATTTTGTTTTGTTGTGATGTGGAGGAACATTATTTCATTTGGTTGTATATATGTACAGACAGATGACAAGCTCGAACTTGATACTATGTAATAGAGGTGACATAATGGAGATTTGCCAAACTGATTCTTGGATGGTGGATCTTTGCTAAGAGGAGAGAGTAGGCAAACTGGACCTTAGCTCAAAAGTTTGGAATCAGAGAGGATCTCATTCCAATATTTAAAACTCTTACAGGGTGAAGCATTGTGAAAGCACAAATGATCTTTTCCCTAGGTGGGCATTTAGAACCAAAGGTCCATAATCTCAGAATAAAGGATTGGTCATTCAGATGTTTGAAATGAAGGAAGATCACACAGAGGATAGTGAATTTTTGCAAGTTCTTTACCTGAATTGGTTATAGAGTCTCAGTTGTTGATTATGTACAAAATACTAATCAATATATTTTTGGGTGTGACAGAGACTGGGGAATTATATATTACAGAGAAGTGGCAATGAGATACAGGATCAGCCATCATCTCAATGAATTGTGGACCAGTTGAAAGGGGCTGAATGGTTTCTATTTCTGTTGCTCTTTGGAAGGGACTTAAAACTTCGGAAAAGATGGTTGGAGGAGTGGGTAGTGTTGAGGAAACAGAGAGCCTGCAGAGAGACTTAGGTAGTTTAGGGGAATGGGCAAAGAAGTGGCAAATGAAATTCAATGTTGGAAAGTGTATGGTCATGCACTTTGGTGGAAGAAATAAACGGGCAGACTATTATTTAGCTGGGGAGAGAATTCAAAATGCAGAGATGTGAAGGGACTTGGGAGTCCTTGTGCAGGATACCCTAGAGGTTAACTTCCAGGTTGAATCGGTGGTGAAGAACGCGGATGCAATGTTAGCTTTCATTTCTAGAGGTATAGAATATAAGAGCAGGGATGTGATGTTGAGGCTCTATAAGGCATTCGTGAGACCACATGGAGTATTGTGTGCCGTTTTGGACCTCTTAATTTAGAAAGGATATACTGACATTGGAGAGGGTTCAGAGAAGATTCACAAGAATGATTCCAGGAATGAAAGGGTTACCGTATGAGGAACGTCTGGCAGCTCTTGGGCTGTATTCCCTGGAGTTCAGGAGAATGAGGGGGGATCTCAAAGAAACATTCCAAGTGTTAAAAGGCCTGAACAGATTAGATATGACAAAGTTATTTCCCATGGTAGGGTAGTCTAGAGCAAGAGGGCACGACTTCAGCATTGAAGGACGTCCATTTAGAACAGAGATGTGGAGAAATTACTGTAGTCAAGGGTGGTAAATCTGTGGAAGTTGTTGCCACGAGTGGCTGTGGATGCTAAGTCACTGGTTGCATTTAAAGCAAAGATAGATAGGTTCTTGATCAGCCAGGGCATCAAAAGGTATGGGGAGAAGGCAGGGGAGTGTGGATGACTGGAAGAATTGGATCAGCCCATGATTGAATGGCGGAGCAGACTTGATGGTTTGAATGGCCTACTTCTGCTCCTATATCTTATGGTCTTAACTAATTAACTATGGAAGCTATATTAACAGTTTAATAGCTAGTTAACTATGGAAACAATGTTTCTCAAGCTTATGACTCTTGAGTAGGATTGTCCCAGGGTGCATATTAAATGCCTGTTATGTTTGGAATTTTAAAATCTTATACCTTCACAATTTGGTGTGCCTCTCATTGGCAGGCTCACCACAATCTTGTGCAGAATCATAGAAACATAGAGCACAGAAACAGGCCTTTAGCCCATCTAGTCCTTATGAACATGATGCCTCTCTCATTTATAGATCTTGTTTAATGTCTGTCCCACATTAAGCACATATCCCTCTATGCTTTTCCTATCCAAATGCCTTTTGAAATGTTGTAATTGTATCTGCCTCCATGATCTCCTGTGGCACCTCATTCCAGATACTGTAATCAACACCCACGGTATGGAAAAACTTGCCACTCTTGATTTCTCCCCTCTCACCTTAAACCTATGGACTCTAGTTCTAGGTTTCCCTGTTCTTGGAAAAAGATAGTAACTGATTATTCTATCTATGCCCCTCATAATTTTATAAACTTCTTTCTTTTTAAATCTTTTTATTGAATAAGTATACAAAAAGGTAAGCCATATAGGCACTAATACACTGTTAGAATATAATAAAATTACAGAAGATATTAATACAAAAAAAAACTACAAACAATGTAATTTAAACATAACGTACCAAGGTAACATAGTAGTATACTAATTTTTATATATATATATCAATAGAGAAAAGGAAAAAAAAACCCAAAAAAAAACCCACCGTGCAACTAACTAAAAGCAAAGCAAAGCAATGGGCTAACTTGAAACCAAACAGAGTTAAAAAACTTAAAATCACGTCCTCAATCCTGACCTCCATTAAAATCAGTAAAAAAAAACAAGAAGGGTATATATTACATTAAATGAAAATATTGAATAAAAGATTGCCAGGTCTGTTCAAATTTAAATGAGGAGTCATAAAGATTGCTTCTAATTTTCTCCAAATTCAAGCATAATATCGTCTGAGAAAACCAAAAAAAGGTAGTTGGAGCATTAAGCTCTTTCCAATGTTGTAAGATGCATCTTTTCGCCATTAAAGTAAGAAATGCAATCATTCTACGGGCTGAAGGGGAAAGATTACTGGAAATTTTAGGTAGTCCAAAGATAGCAGTTAAAGGGTGAGGAGAGATATCTATATTCAATACCTTGGAGATAATATTAAAAATGTCTCTCCAAAAAGTTTCCAGAGTAGGGCAAGACCAAAACATATGAGTTAAAGAGGCTATCTGCCCCGGACATCTATCACAAAAAGGATTAATATGAGAATAAAAGCACGCTAACTTATCTTTGGACAATAACTTTATAAACATCTAAGGTCATCTCTCAGCCTCCTTTACTTGTGTGAAAATAAGCCCTGCCTATCCATTCTCTCTTTACAGCTATAATTCTCCAGTACTCTCTTATGTACTCTGTCTGTTGTTGTCATTTTGTTCCTGTAATGTGGTCAAACTAATGTTTTATACAACTGCAACATGATATCCCAGTTCCTGTACACAGTGCCTCGTGCTGTGAAGACAAATATACCAAAACGTCGTCTTCTCCTCCTTATCCGCCTGTGTTGCCACTTCCATGGAGCGACGGAATTGCATCCCAAGGCTCCTCTGTACATTAACACTCCTGAGGTCCCTATCATTTACTTCGTATGTCCCAACAGAAAGTGACCTCCCAATAGTGTTGTCCTATTTTTACTTGCATTCATATCCTGCAGAGTGGCAGAGTAAGTTACAGAACTTGTTTTAATTGATGCTCACAAAGACTCCTTTGCTTCCAGAATTTCAATTTCTGTCTTATTTTGTCCTTCCGGAGGTCAGCAGAAAGTTAGTGCTAGCGGTATAATGCAAGTAAAAATAGGACAACACTATTGGGAGGTCACTTTCTGTTGGGACATACGAAGTAAATGATAGGGACCTCAGGAGTGTTAACTTACAGAGGAGCCTTGGGATGCAATTCCATCGCTCCATGGAAGTGGCAACACAGGCGGATAAGGAGGAGAAGACGACGTTTTGGTATATTTGTCTTCACAGCACGAGGCACTGTGTACAGGAACTAAGAGGATATCATGTTGCAGTTGTATAAAACATTAGTTTTGACCACATTACAGGAACAAAATAGCAAAGCAAGCAGACAGAGTACATAAGAGAGTACTGGAGAATTATAGCTGTAAAGAGAGAATAGATGCAGGCAGGGCTTGTTTTCACACAAGTAAAGGAGGCTGAGAGATGACCTTAGATGTTTATAAAGTTATTGTCCAAAGATCTAAGTTAGCGTGCTTTTATTCTCATATTAATCCTTTTTTTTGTGATAGATGTCCCAGGGGCAGATAGCCTCTTTAACTCATATGTTTTGGTCTTGCCCTCCTCTGGAAACTTTTTGGAGAGACATTTTTAATATTATCTCCAAGGTATTGAATATAGATATCTCTCCTCACCCTTTTAACTGCTATCTTTTGGACTACCTAAAATTTCCAGTA